>NC_081439.1:101235622-101430622 GCF_949786415.1 Peromyscus eremicus | reverse complement strand
CCTACTTTCTTCCCAGACTCTATGCCTCTAGCCAAATAGATATATTGATGGGCATGTTCTAATTGCTAAAAAGCATCTCATCTGGCTTCCCTATAATATCTAGAAAGGAATTAAATGGCAAGCCCTCTAAAATAGAAAAAGAACTAAATGAGATAGTTTGTGTGGTTATTAGCAAAATCCTAGTATAGAATGTGTTCCATAAGTCTTAAGTTGTTTTTTGGGGTTTTTTTTTTGTCTTTTTGTTTTAAATTGGGGTCTCATATAGCCTTCTGGCCCACCTGCCTCAACTTCACTAGTATTGGGATTATGGGCAAGTGTTACCATGTCTACTTTAGCCATGCCAATTCTGGAGATTAAACTCAGGGCCTTGTATATGCTAGGCAAGCAGTCTACCAATTGAGATATAGTCTCAAACTCATGCTGTTGCTCCTTTTTAAAATATTTACAGTGCTATTTTACTCTTCTACTCATTTATTCTTGCAAAAACATTTTAGTACCTATTTTATTATGAGCATAAAAAATATGAGACACTTGCAACAGGGCAGGAGAAGTAGAAAGCAGGACAAAACGCACCTGTAAATACTCTGTAGTCTTCAGGAGTTTACACCATGAGTACAAAATGTACGTGTGGGCGAGGCTGTTAGAAATCCTGGCAAAGCATGAAACATCCAAATGAATGAACCAGAATAAAAGGGTATGCCTGATATAGTCAAAACCTAACATGCCCACGTGCAACTTATTTTGATCTCTGAAGGGTAGCCACGATTTGTGAGGACAAGGAACATTGCACACTGTGGCCATGGCATAAGCACAGACCTAAAATCCCAAAGGAATGTCATATCTTCAAAAGACACTGAGGAGGCCAACTAGTAGGAGACCATAGGAAATGGCAGTGGAAAGCACAGCCAAAGATACCTGAGCTCTATCACAATGTATGACTAATGGGAACGCAGAATACAGAGCTCAGCTTCTGCTATCTGGGGCCAGAAAGAACACAGTGTCTGTGGAGAAGCAGAGGGCAGCTGCTTGTAAGAAATAATAGAAGGCAAGAATCACCAGCACAGAGGAATAGGAAACAACAATAAACGATAAACAACAGCAAGTAAAGAAAAAAATTATCGACTACAAAGTTCAGCCCAATGTGATGGTATATACCTATAATCCCAGTTGAGACAGGAGAATTGCCAAAGCCCGATAGTTCAAAGACAGCCAGGGCTATACTACAAGATCCCATCTCAAAGAAAAGTAATAACAACCTACCTAGAACATGCTCTATAAGTTGATTTCTCAAAGTAATTTCTGTGCAGCCTTGTTTTCCTGCTATTTACCTAGTTCACCTAAAAGCTAAGAAGAGCAGGATTTTTTTAGAGAAGTTAAAATTCAGTTAATATGATTTCAATCCTTCTTGCCAAGATGAAGCAGTAAGGATTAGATTTTACTAAACACATGCAAAGTTTACTAAATATATTCAGACACTGAGCAGCAAACCATGGAGAAGTGTAAGCCCACATGTCTGGAAACAAAGTGAGCCTTCCAACTGCTCAAGCTTACTGCCCTGAGGCACTGCCCAGTATGCAGCACTTAGGGAAGGAGCCCAGTAGTTCCACTGAACTGAAGAGACAGAGACTGTTGATCAGGGACACCAAGGCAGCTACTATTTGTGAGACAGAATAGCAGAAAAGGAAGATCTACACAGAGGAAGAGAGACCCAGAGGGCTACAGAGGAGGGCCCTCTAAGTCTTTGCTAATCTCACTAGTAGACTTCTAAGAGGAGAAATGTGGATATGCAGAAGACATACCAAGGGGCTGAGAGATAGCTTAATGGGGAAAACGCTTGCTTCGCTTGCTTCGTAAGCAGGGGGACCTGAGTTGAGATACCCAGCACCCACTGGAAAGCTGAGCGAAGTGGCACATACATTGGTACCCTCAGCACTGGGGGGTCGGGGACAGAGGTAGGCAAATCCTGGGGGCTTGCTGGCCAGCCAGTCTTGCCAAAGCAATGAGCTCCAGGTTCAATGAGAGATCCTGTCTCAAAGGTGGAAAAGACTGGAGAGATGGCACAGTGGTTAAAAGAACTTACCACTTTTGCAGAAGACCTGAGTTTAGTTCCCAGTGCCCACACTGGGCAGCTGGAAACCACCTGTAACTCCAATACCAGAGAATCTGGTACACGTAAGTTCTCACAGTCACAAATATGTATGCATGAATTTAAATAATTAAAGAAAGAAACCTTAAAAAAAAACAATAAGGTGGAGAGTGACAGAGAAAGACACCCAACATCTACCTACCTCCAACTTCCGCAAGTGTAAGCATGGGCCCATTCACTTGTACACACACAAGCACATATGTATACAACAAATGCACACAAAAGAGATACAAGGAATTTAAACGCATGGAAGAAAGGCCGTGTGAGTACACAATAAGAAGTTGGACACGGGTAAGCTGAGAAAAGCAATCTCAGAAGAAACATGTGAGTCACATTGACACCTTCACTTAGGATTTCTACCCTCTAGAACTGTAAGAAAATTAATTATACCCCCCCAATGATATCAACTCTTTGTTTATCCCTCCAGAGATGTATGATGAATGTAAAAGCAATATACAATTTGAGTACAGTCATGGCCCATATTAGAAACCCTGGACAATAGTAAAAGTAGAAGCTATAAACAATGGGAGTGCTATCAGGGCATTTCAGCAACAAAGTGGCATGGCAATGGGATAGGCATGCCTGATAACAGGAGAAAGATAATAATGATGGGTTCCAGGACTCCCCTCGGGTATCTTATATAAAATAGTGTGGTCTTTTACACAACCTATATACATCCTCCTGTACACTTCAAGTCATCTCCAGATTATTTATAACACCCAAAACAGTGTAAAGACTATGCCAATCATTGTTGTAACATACTATTTAGGAAATGATGACAAGAAAAAAGTCTGTACTTATTCAGTGCAGATGCAATTTTTCCTAATGCCTTTGATCTGTAGTTGACTGAATCTCTAAACACAGGGGGGGCTGACTTTGCATAAGCTATTCTTTTTTGCTACTAAGCTCTCTTCCAAGCCCTTTGTTTGAATAACATGTACTTCCTCTTTAGGCCCCAGTTTAAATGTTATTTCCTTGTTTTCTATCACTTTCTTATTTTCCCTCACAACATTCTTATTTTGGGGGTGGAGAGGCAGATGGGAGACAGGGTCTCCTGTAGCCTTCAAATTGCCGGGTAGCTGGCACTGGCCTTGAACTCTTGATCCTCTAGCTGCCATCTCCCAACAGGTGTGGAGATAAGCAGTACAAGTGTGCCCTGGGAATGACACACACCCCATAAAATGCCTAGCAGTGCAACTATGGGAAACTATAAATAAACACACTACCTTCACTTACTCTTACGTTTTGAAAGTCACTGATTTTTCCAGAAATTTTAAACTGGTTTTTATATTCATATGGGTGCAATGCACTGCATGAAATATCTAAGGTTAAGATGGACTTGGTATCACATGCCTATTCTCCCAGCATCTGGGAAGTGGTAGCAGGAGGATCAAAAGTTTAAAGTCCACAGAATAAACTAAGCAGGGCTTATAGGGGCTCACAGAGACTAAAGCGACAATTAGGGAGTCTGTGTAGGTGTGACCTAGGTCCTCTGCACACATGTTATGGTTGTGTAGCTTGGTGTTCTTGTGGGACTCCTAACAATAGGAGTGAGGGCTGTCTCTGACTCATTTGCAAGCTTTCGGGACCCTTTTCCTCATACTGGGTTGCTTCATTGAGCCTTAGTGTGAGGGGATGTGCCTAGTTTTACTACAACTTGATATACCATGTTTGGTTGATATCCCTGGAAGAGCTGCCCCTTTCTGAAGGGAAACAGGGGAGAAGTGGATCTGTGAGAGAGATGAGGTATGGAGGAGGGACTAGGAGGAGAGGAGGAAGGGGGAAATTGTGACTGGGATGTAATATATGAGAGAAAAATTAAAAAAAAAAATTTTAAATGACACCAAAAAACGTTTAAAATAGTCAGGCGGTGGTAGTACATACCTGTAATTCTAGCACTCAGGAGACAGAGGCAGGTGGATCTATGAATTTGAGGCCAATCTGGTCTACAGAGTAAGTTCCAGGACAGCCAGGGCTACTCACAGAAACCTTGTCTCGAAAAACAAACAAATGAAAAAAAAAAAAAAAAAGAGTTTAAAGTCACTGGGTGTAGTGAAACACACCTTTAATTCCAGCACTTCAGAGTATGAGGCAGGCAGATCTGTTGGATTTCAAGGCCAGCCTGGTCTGCATAGTGAGTTCCAGGATAGCCAAGGCTACATAATAAAACCCTGTCTTAATAAAGAAAGAGAAAGAAAGAAAGAAAGAAAGAAAGAAAGAAAGAAAGAAAGAAAGAAAGAAAGAAAGAAAGAAAGAAAGAAAGAGACAGAGAGAGAGAGAGAGAGAGAAAGAAAGAAAGAAAGAAAGAAAGAAAGAAAGAAAGAAAGAAAGAAAGAAAGAAAGTTTAAAGTCATCCTCCATCTCACAGTAAGTTTGAGGGAAGTCTGAGCTACACCAGACCTCATGTCAGAATAAAATTAAAAGTTTTTTTACATGTGAGTTTTATTACAGATACTAACAAAGTATTTCCCAAATGCTAAAACATCACTATTCTTTGAATCCATGCAACTGAGCAGTTTGTTATTTGTTCCCAAATGGCCTTGCTGTAGACACACTTCAGACTGAAGCCTCCTAAGGGGTTAAAACTGGTCTTCCGTAGTTGTAATTCATTATCTTCTTTCATAAAAATTACCTTTCTGGTATCTTCCCTGTTCCCTAGTGAAAGATGTCTTTTGTATCTTAATGACTAACTGTAGAGTTAGCTATTCCTGGGAAAATGAGTTACAAAGACATGAGTCATTGCTTCAAATCAGTAACTTTTTTTACAGGTTTACAGAAGCCAGGACATCTGGTGATGTACAGATAACAGTGCCATAATTTGTAAATACCTTAGCACTGACGTCCTCCCCCCCAAAAAAATCCATTACTAGGTCTTGTGCCTGCAACCCGGAGGCAAGTTATTCTTTGTTGGTAATAGCTTCCATGTTTTTTTGTTTTGCTAGTTTTCCAACTAAATGGTTTTCTTCACTGTATAACAACTTTCCCTCAAATAATTGGCCTTTTCAATTGGCCAGTATTGAGTTTGGAAAGAGTAAGTGAAATGACCTAACTACTTCATCGTCTTTCTCACTTTGCCATCTCCACCATTCTAAGCAAGCCCTTATGTCTAACCTTACATCTTCTTCAGCACACCCATATCCTTCAATTCTTGAAATAGACAAGCTGCTCCAGTGTGTTCCATCCATTTTTCCCTTTTGGTTTCTTTGTTGCTGTTATTGTTGTTTTGTTTTGTTTTCATGCAGATGTGGCACAGGGCCTTGAGCGTTCTAAACAAGCACTCTACACTGACCTATACTCTCAGTCCTCACTTTTCATAGAAAAAGAATTCACTTTTTTTTCTTAAGAACAGAAATGCCAGGTCCACGAAAAATTAAGTGACTTTCAAATCCAATGTCAAGTTGATAATAATGGCATCTGCTGACCAGTTTCAGCTAGTTGCTGCCACAAGGAAACTGCGACTCTGTGTACCAGGCTCCATGTTTTCATAAGTCAGCAATTTCTTATACAAATGTCCCTGTTTTTGAAAACTTGGCAACTACTTTTTAATATGTATATGGTTAGCGAAATGAAACATGTCTACAGTCTAGAGATGACCCATATCACTAGTTTGCTTTGTCCTGACTATAATAGACTTGACTCAGTACTATAACAGGAGTAAAAGTAGCATAGAAGACATGGTGATATATATCTAGAACCTCAGTACTTACTTGGTTGAGGCAAAACATCCATACACATAAAATAAAAGTAATAATAATAATTCTAGTATTTACAAAGCTAAAGCAAGAGACTATGCCCAAACCAGCTTGGACTATGCAGCTCTATCTCAAAAAAGTAAATAAATAAAACTCAAGAAAAATAAATATTATATAATAATAATAAAGTATATAAAAGCATCATACCATAGAGACATAGAAAGAAACAACCACAAAATTCTTATTGTCATGTCTGTCGATACTCTTTTAAAAGTGTAGGTCAAATGACACTATAGCCAAGGCACATTTCTCAAGCCCCCAACCTTTGTTTGGAAGTTCTGAGTCACAGTTTATCTAGCCACAGAACATGACCCAATTTCTTGCCAATGTTTAGCCTCCTTGATCCTGGCAATAAAATACAAGGAAGTGATGATCAAAGTACAAGAAGCTTAAGAAGAAGCAGTGTTCTACAGAAAATGAGTTCTGGAAAATTTATTCTTAGGCCTTTGAATTCGTTAATGATTTATTACTGGGTCTACCTGTTGAATGTACCCATTTTTATTATAATTTCCAATATTGTGCTTTTAAAACTCTTGCTTAAGAACCTGGCCTGATATCTTCAAGTCCCCTAATTTAGCAAAACACTGCAACCTGGTTTTGCCACTTAATTCTACATAACTCAATATTCTGCTGCTCCTCCAGCAAAAACACTCCTAAATGCTTTTTAACTCTAACCGTTGCCTGCCAGCTTATCTTGCTATTGGCACTAATTCATTTCTGCACTCATTATTCATCCTTCCATTTCCCTAATCTGAAAGTCTTCCATTACTATCTCTGTGTAGCTCCATAATTCATGGACTCTTTCATGATTTATTTTAGGCAATTAGTTTCCTGGAATATAGTCATTTTCTATAAAACTAATGTTCAGAGCTGTGTCTGGAGAATGCCTTCAGGAAAATGCACCCATACCTCTATGCCAGTCAGTCCAACAGTTCTCAAAAGTGTGGATACTTCACTTTCTCTGGCAAAACAAAGGGGTCATGAGTCCCTTGGAGAAAGAACAAAATGAGTCATTACTATGTGTCCTTTTGATGCTACTTTACAGTCCATTCCCCCATGGGACCTAGAACACCCCACCCCACTGCCATTTAGTTCATGAGTTTCAGTTTGAAAACTGGTTCATGTTGAAACTGAAGAAAAAAATCTGCCCATATATTTTCCCACTAGGGATGCCATGTTCTCATTTTATTTTACTTTATTTTACTCCATTTTGAGATGGGAACTCTCACATAATTCTGACTGTCCTGGAATTCACTATGTAATCAGGCTGCCCTCGAACTCACAGAGATTCCCATGTCTCTGACTCCCAAGTGCTGAGATTAAAGGTGTGCACTACAATGCCCAGCCCCTTCTTATTTTTCAATATTGATTTATTTACTTTTGTGGTGTATGGATGTGTGCCTGAATGTATTCATGGGCACCACATACCTACAGGAGCCTGTGGAGATTGAAAGAGGCATCTGATGCTTTAGAACTGGAATTACACATGGTTGTGAACCACCATGTCTGTACTGGGAACCAAACCCCAGTCCTCTGCAAGACTAGTAAGTGCTCTTAACTGCTTAACCACCTCCACCTCCCCCTGGGCCAGGCCCCTTGCCTGCTGTTCTCACTCATCTTCTTTCTCATCACTACTTTTGTACCCACTCTACTGAGCAGTCCGCTCTGTTGCTTTGGTTTCCCCGCCATCCCTTTTGCTGGTTGTGACAGTTGATTTTGATTGTCGACTTAATTGGATCTGTAATCAGCAAAGACCTCTAGGCAGGTCTGTGGGGACAGTTCCGGGAAGGATTAACTGTAAGGAGAAAACCCTCCCTCAGAGTTGCATTCCACTGTGACTTGATCCTGTTATTTGTCTACTTTCAGGAGAACAATAGGGTGTCTTGTAAGAGGCTCGCCTTCTTTACATTGTCTGAAGAGAATGGCTTTGCTAGCTCTTTAGAGGGGGCACAGGATCACCTCCAAAAGCTCAGATGGTTCAGAAAAATCTAGGAGCTTGGGGTTTTCAGTCCTTGAAGTCCATACCATAAAGGTCATGGTACTATTCAAGATCCCTGACCTCAGAAAACAGACCTGCCTTACTCTCATGATTAAGTCTAGGTACGTTCCTTGGTTTTGTTTAAAAAATAAAAAAAAACAGCTGTAGAACCTAGCCCCAACTGATACATCAACTCTCACTCTTAAGGGTCAATGAGGATCACCATGGAAGACGGAGTGGAAAAATGCTAAGAGCCAGAGGATGAAGAGGTTTGCTGTGAGGTTTTGTCAGAAGCTACACCCATTAATGTCTCACCAGTATGACTGCCTAAACATGAGCTGAAAAAAGATAACACCAAATGATATACTAACATGAATGGGGGAAAAGTCCATGAGGCCTCAACTACACAAATAACTATAGGCAACTAAGGAATACTGAGAGTGGGAGACATAGTTTTCTACAGAAAACAGCACACCAACTGGTTATCCAATTTCAAACGGTCAGCCCTGAAAGCATGCATACAAGTAACATTATGCAGATTCAGCAGTTTGTATTTATGCATTTACAAATATGTATATACATATGAAAGAGAGCAGGGAGGTAGATATGGGAGGGCTTAGAGAGAGGAAAGGGTAGGGGGAAATATTGTAATTATAACCTCAAAAACTAAAAGAAATGATTTTTTAAAACAGAGACATTCTATAGGGCCAGAATAGCCTCAAATTCCCCATCTTCCTGCTTTAGCACGTCTGTGCACTGGTGTTTGCCATCACATTCAGATTTGATCATTTTGTTGCCCGGAAGTCAAAGTATTTTGTATGCTACCAAGGAGGTTCTGTGACTTTCATTCTCAACTGGAAATTGTCAACTTATCACTTGCAACTTTTTCTTACCTGTTTTCTAGTACCACTCAAATAATAGTCACCAGGGTTGGGAATGTAGCTCAGTGGTAGAGTGCCAGCTAGTACATGCAGGAATCTCAGTCCATCTCAAGCACCCCAGAAGAAAAATAAAGCCTGAGGTTTCCCTACCCAGCTCTCCCTCCAACCTCCCCTGTCATTTCCTCTGCCACAAGAAGAAGAGTTATGTTACTAGTAGGCTTTGTACACATTACTCCAATATAGTGCAAGATTGTATAAGCTATGGATTATATCAAGACACTTCTCTTCTCCTCAACATGGTTCCTGATGGTCTGGCTGGTACATAAGAAGTTATTCATCCAGAAGGCTAGCCATGTTGAATACTGTCAGTCAGACACCCATAACCCTGAAAAGGCTGGGCCTGATGAGTTCTCAAGTACAGGTGGCCACCTACTACTATCTCCCCCCCAAAAAAAAAAACTTTAAAAATGAGGGGTACCAAGAGATTACAGGGCTGGAGAGATGGCTCAGCGGTTAAGAGCACTGACTGCTCTTCCAGTGGTCCTGAGTTCAATTCCCAGCACCCACATGGTGGCTCACAACCATCTGTAATGAGATCTGGTGCCCTCTTCTGGCTTGCTGTCATATATGCTGTATACTTAATAAATAAATAAAAAAATAAAAAATAAATAAATAAATAAATAAAAAGAGATTACAGCAAGGATGGACTAGACAAGACCATGGAGATCATTTAGCTCATGGACAGCATCAAGGCGCTTAACTGTTTACCTCTGTGTTAGATGCTAGAAAATCATGCAAGGCCTAACCAGATGCAAGTTCATTGACAGAATACTTGTCACTATGTATCATGACACCAACTCTTACCATCTGAGGAACTTCTGGTAGAGGTAGTCAGGAAGGGTAGGGGCAGGGATGGCTGTGAGGAAGCCCCTAATCCACCTTTTATTTTTCCAAGACAGGGTTTTTCTGTGTAACAGCCTTGCTTGTCCCTGAACTCTCTCTGTAGACCAGGATGGCCTCAAACTCACAGAGATCCATCTGACTCTGACTCTTGAGTGCTGGGATTAAAGGTGTGTGCTACTACCACTCAGCCAACCCACCTTCCTTTATCTCCCTCTGATAAAGATGGGCAGAGGGACAGCTGAATGGTAGCAATAAATGTATGGTGCAAAATGAAGAGAGGGGAGAAACAGACTAGAAAGTGTCCACAGGCCCATATAGGTGCGTATACTCCCACCATCGTAGAAGAGATGGGGACAGGATGCATAGTGGGGTGGGTAGAACCCCCATGACCTCTCCCAAAAGAGACTCTCCTTCACCTCTGTATCTCATTTCTCTTCTCCTTCTCCATGGTAGGAACATAGCACATTTACAGCCACACTATTTTGCATTTTGTTACCTTACCCTCAGTGCCCTGCATTCTCCCTTTTCCAAACCACAGCTCCTGTCCTCTGGCTTCTGGTCCTCCGTGGTCTCTTACCTGGTTTCTTAAATCATGTGTTCCCACCTTTAATCTTCCCTTGCCTGGTCTTAACACCATGGACCCTGTCTCTGTCCTCCTCTGTGTGGTAGTTTCCATATTAGCTAAGACAAATTAGATGACTAAACATTTTGTATTTCTATTAAAATCATCAAGCAATAATACTTTTTAATTTACTATTTTAATACCAGTTCCAGTGATACACATTAGTCTCAGATACTCATAAGTCTGAGGCAGAAAAATCACCTAAGTCTAGTTCAGGACAACATAGTGGGAGGTTGACAAAGAAAGGAAGGAGGGGAGGGAGGAAGGGAGAGAGGGAGGGAGGGAGGGAGGGAGGAAGAGAGGGAGTGAGGAAGGGAGGAAGAGAGGGAGTGAGGGAGGGAGGAAGGGAGGGATGGAGAGAGGGAAGAGGAGACATGGGGATGGTGAGAAGGGAGGGAGGAAGAGAGAAAAAGAAACAAAGAGAGAAGAAAGGATCACTATTCTCCCCACACTCCTCAAGTGACTGATATAGCCCAATAACTAATTAGCATTCCTTTCTACCACTGAAAGCCTGACCTGTGCTGCTACCTGTGTCAGAGACTGCTCATGCACCATCTACCATCAGTAACGAGATCCTAAATGTAGCGCAAGCAGTCAAAGATCCAGGTCCCAACTCCCATCCCAGTACTGCTTCCTCAGAGCACTCCTGCAGAGTCTGGGTTCCTCAGATGGAGACTCATTTTCAGGATGTTTGTTAAGGACTCCATTTGGAACGGACATAGTGAAGGGAAGAAGACTAAACAGAGGAGGCAGGAGAAGCTAAGCTATGGGGCAGTCACAATAACAGCTTCGGCTAACCCCGGTAGGAGACTCTAAATGACTGTCTTGGATTGGCTTAAGTGGGCTGGGCTTTTATGGTCCTGCACTGATTAGTTATCGATTGGATATGGAAACGCCCCCCCCCCCTCGGAATGAGGCATGGCATTGAGTGAGACAATTTTCTTTTTTTCCCTAACATACTATATTTATTGATTATTTGGGAGTTTCACATCATGCACCCCAATCACACTCATTTTTTCAGTCCTCCCAGGTCTGCCCCCTCTTTGTGACCTCCCCACCCCCCCCAAAAAAAAGACGAAGGAAAAAAACAAGTCCAACTTGTGTTTCTCATATACTCACTGGAGCACGGTAAACTCCCAGTGGAAAACTGCGTCCTTTCCCACCACACCCCTGACAGAAATCATCAGCTGTGGAGAGCTACACTACAAGATCCCTATCACAATTTTTAAGAACTGTCTTTGATGGCTTTCTGTCTAGACTGTTACCTTTTGGGTGGGGGGAGTAGGGGTTGTCACAGAAGCCTATGCTCCTTATTCTCAACTGTGAGTCTGTAGTCGTCGATACCACTGCAAAAATAGCTTCCATGCCCTTTACAGTCAGCAGAAGCACCGATCATAGACTTCCACATGGTCTCTGGCAGCAGTTTTCTTTAGCAAAGGCAACCCTACTGGAAGCCTGTCATGTAAATTCCCAGTAACTACATGGCAGCTCACAACCATCTGTAGCTCCAGTCCCAGGGGATCCAATGACCTCTTCTGGCCAGAGATAACAAGCATACGCATTGTGCGTAGACCTACATGCAGGCAAAATACCCATACACATATTTTTAAAGTTTTTTGAAAGATGGATGATGCTGGGCGGTGGTGGCACATGCCTTTAATGCCAGCACTCAGGAGGCAAAGCCAGGTGGATCTCTGTGAATTCGAGGCCAGCCTAGTCTACAGAGCAAGATCCAGGACAGGCACCAAAACTACACAGAGAAAATCTGTTTTGAAAAAAAAAAACAAAAAAAGATGGATGACAGACATGCTCCCATAACCTGGAAGAAAATCTCTTTGTCTTCCTTCTATGGAAGGAATGTGGAAAATTACACATTTACTTCAACAATAACCACATACATATGGCTGTGTTAATAAAGATACATTGGACATAGCAATCATAATAACTAGTAATACCATTCATGAAAATGGTATTTTTTTGTCATCAGCTGTGATTCACCTATATTTTTCAGGGACTGCACTCCTGAATTAAATAGGTTTCCAACAGGGACTGCATTGTACACATATGAGAGGATATGTATACAATTCTCTGAGATACACTGTCTTTCAGTTGCATTTATTTACCTGTTGCTATCTTAGTGGGTAGAGGAATTTCTGAGGCATCTACTTGGCTTTTTCTACTACAATAGTTTCTGCTTTACTGGACAATATACTTGTGTAAGCTTCTGCCAACTTCTGAATGTTCCAGACCTAGTATTTTAGAACTAGGAAAATGACCTTCAGGAAAAGGCCCATGGTGGCCTGCTCTTGGGCCACAACTGCACTTTTTTTTTTTTTTTTTTTTTTTTTTTTGTCGGAGCTGAGGACCCAGGGCCTTGCACTTGCACTTGCTAGGCAAGCGCTCTACCACTGAGCTAAATCCCCAACCCCACACAACTGCACTTATTACCTATCCCACACATTACTACTCAAGCAAAGAAGATTGGGTTTCTTTACTGAAAGGTTACTAATTTTCCTTTTTTAGTAAATCAGTTTTTATGTGTATGAGTGTTTTTCCTACATGTACGTCTGTGCACACATGCATGCAGTGCCTGTGGAGACCAGAAGAGGACGTCAGAATCCCTGAAAATGGAGTTACTGGCAGTTGTGAGCTGCAAACCAAACTTGAATCCTCTGAAAGAGCAACAAGTGCTCTTAACAGCCAAGCCATCTCTCCAGGCCTCCAATTAATTAATTAATTTCCTTTTTACTTAATAATTATATTGGGAGTAAGTTTTAGGGTTCAGAAATATTCTATTTTCTCTTAAAATTTCTCCTGATTATTTTTAGAATTTCATACCTGGTAACATATTTACATCATTTCCACCCCTTCCTCTTCCCTGCCAAGGATATAAATATATATATATATATATATATATATATATATATATATATATATATATATATATATCCTGCCACATCCATTTAGTGTGTTCATATATGTGTTTAGGGCCGACCACTGGACAATCAGGGTACTTGTCCCTAAAGACTGATTCTCCCTCTCTTAGCAACCATTAATTGCCTGGAGTTCTTCATGTGGAGGAAGAGCCTTGTAAGAGTTCCCCTGTCCACACTGGCATGTCAACTGGTGCTGTCATTATGCAGGTGTTTTTTACCCCAACATATTGAGATTTCATAGGTGTAGTTCCTTATCATATAGAAGACATTATCTCTCAGCAAACTTCCTGGCCCTCTAGCTCATACAATCATTCTGCCCTCTTTCTGATATTCCCTAAGACTTAGGCATAGGAGTTATGTTGCAGATGTACTATTTGGGGTTGGTCTGTTATTCTCTGCATTTTTTTAAAGATTGATTTTTTTTTTTTTTTTTTTTAGTTTTTTGAGACAGGGTTTCTCTGTGTAGCTTTGCGCCTTTCCTGAATCTCGCTCTGTAGACCAGGCCAGCCTTGAATTCACAAAGATCCACCTGGCTCTGCCTCCTGAGTGCTGGGATTAAAGGCGTGCGCCACCACCGCCCGGCAATTTATTTTATGTGTAGCTATGTGTTTCTGAGTCAGTGCACCATATGTGTGCAGTACCCACAGAAGCCAGAAGAGGGCATTATAATAAGCCCCTGGAACTAGAGTTACATGCAGTTATCAACTGCCCAACATGGGTGCTGAGGATTGTACCCAGGTTTTCAGAAAAGTAACAAGTACTCTTAAGTGCTCAGCCATTTATCCAGCCCTGTTCTCTACATTTTTACAGATTGACACGCTAATATTTGTACATGTCTGGCTGGTCTGGAGCCCACTATGTAGACCAAGTTAGCCTTGAACTTGTGATCTTCCTGTATCAGTCCCTCGAGTGCCAGAAGTACAGGCTTGTGCCACCATACCTGGTTTTCCACTAAGTTTTATCTTCAGTGCTAGGGATCAAAGCACAGCCTGTACACATGGTAGACAGTCACTCTACCAATTAAGCTGTATCCCCAGCCCTACACTGATTTTTTTTTTTTTTTTATCAAACTTGCTATACCAATTATGGCATTGCCTAATAGTGGTTTTGTATTTTCCTCACTCCTTCTACATTACTTGTATTTCTAAATGGCTAGGTGATTTCAGGGCTCGTGTGGAGGTGACACTTTAAGGTTCATCATATTTATCACAAGTTGTAATAAATTTGATTTTCCTGTCTGGTTGTCTGTTTCCATTATCAAATGGTCAAGCAGCCCCTAAGCAACGGTGCACTGGCAGCTGTTAGGTTAGCATACCATGTGTCCCTTAACTCAGCCAGGAAGAAAACAATTAGCCCAAACAGATACAGTTCAATTCACAAGCAGTGAACACAAAAATCAGCATGGCATCCTTGGTTCTGTAGGATGACACTGAATAAGGGGGTCCCGATAACAGATGACATGAGCAGTGCATTCCTTTTCTGTGGAGTAGCCAACTCCAAGCTATAGTCAAGCAATTTATACTCCAACTAGACAGAAAGGACTATATATGCGATGGTGGAGAGCTCTATGCCTCAGTGCAACCAGAGGCCTCTTGGGAAACATAAGATGGAACATAAGATGGAAACATGGATGAGAAATGGCTTTATAATAGCTTTTCATGGTATTGCTTATTTTGTCATGTTTCACAGAGAATCGCAGGGTATTTCTCCAAGGCAAGAGCAGATTGTGGTTGAACGTTGGCTGTGTGCCTAGGAGGAGCTTTTCAAGGCCACTGGAACACCATGGAAAGAACCATTCCCCAATTCTCACAGCTTAATGCACGATCCATGAGTGTTAAATCTGTACATAGTATAGCCCTAGTACCCTGAATAAGTTTGCTACATAGTAATTGCTCAGTAAATATTGTATTAATTAATGAGTGAATGAATGAATAGGGGCATGTAATATGAGTGCCTACGAAGCAAGAATTGTCTGCCATTCCTCTCTTTAACTCAAAGTGAAAGCTCTGTTCTCTTTCCTGGTTCTTCTTTAGCGTCAGCGATTTACCCATATCCGCCACCGCTCATCTTTGTGGCACTACTAAAATCAGATTCAACAAGTGACATTTTGAAGGTATTTTTCTATGGTTCTTCCCTCTTCCTGGATGACTGCTCTTGATATTTGCCAGAATCGGTCTCTGAGAAAAGCTGGATTGCCTCTTAGATTGTTAGGTCACTGACCTTTCTGCTAGAGCTATGGTGCAGTTCTCAGCCCTGACTGCACATTTAAATTAGCTTTAAAAAAAATCTTTCCCTAGAGGACATTCCCAGAATCTCCGATTTAATTATTTTGCTGTGGGACCAGAATGTAGGCAATGTTTTCCTAAGACCCCAGGTGATATTAATGTACAACTAGGGCTCAGAACCACAGCTCAAGTACGCTCTTGCAGCCTGCACCAAGTGCTTTTGGATGCACCCCCTCCTAAGACCTTAAATACCTTTCACAGGGAACAAAATGTTTAGTTCCATAGAAGAAAGAGAACAATAAAATACAAATCCCCCTCAGAGAGGAATTAGAGCTGTGTAAAGACATTCGGGTTTGATCACTCAGCTTCTTAGTCAGATGACCTGTACAGACTACCAGTAATCAGCCATGTGATCTTAGACAAGGAACTTCTCTAGCCTGTGAAGTCACCTATTAGTTTGCCTGGCACGAAGCAGGTCCTCACTATGTGTGTGTTGAGTCTGAAAGGGAACCTCTGGGCTTCATCCGAAAATTGAGGGCAATACAGCTGCCTTCCTACCTCCTAGGATTGCTGAGTCTAAAAATAGATGACGGGCCTGAAAGGCACTTAGGTGCTGTACAAATGGTAGCTATAAACATTGCTTTTCTTTTCTGGAAATGGTAAATGTGTATGGCACCTTTTAAAAACTTTTCTAGGAGCCTTCATGCCTCCAGTCTCATAGCGAGCTCTGGCAGCAAACTGAGTGGTGCTTGAACTGACAAGCAAACTAAGATGAGCTAGGGTGTACAGTTTACACCAGGTGGCTCTGCAAAACTGAAAGTGAATTCTAGGACCGTTAACTCAAAGGCAGCCATTCTCTCCACCCAACGACTGCTACAAAAAGTTTACTAATAAATCCCCTAGGTAACTACATTGGCCATTTGATCAGCATTCCAGACTGGTCATCTTCCCCTCATTTGGTGCATTTAAGTCAGAGATCACATCTGAGGATTCTAATCCAGTTGTCCCCAGGTCTATATTAAGTCTATTGCTACCCATTCTACTTCGGTTTCTGATTTCCTATGACCTCTGTCTTCTCTTGCAAACTATTATCAGTAACCACGGTTTGGCTGCGTGAGCAAAAGCAAAAGAAACATTCCCAACCCTTCCTCATCACAGTGCCTTTTTTCTGTCCACGTGTCACTTTCTACATTTCAACACTGCGGGGAGAATGCAATGAGACGGCAACACTAAAGACTAATAGCCACAAGATGGCAGAGTTTACCATTCCATTTTTTCCTTGGAGCTATCATTGATTCATTCATTCATTCAAGAATTATCTTTGAGCGAAGTGCGGTGGTACACGCCTGTAATCCCAGCCCACAGAACTCAAGAGACTGAGGCAGTAAGATCCTGGTTTCAGGAACAGCATGGGCTACATACCAAGACCCAGTCTTAAAAACATATGTATCAGCCGGGTGGTGGTGGTGGTGGTGGTGGTGGCGGCGGTGGCGGCGGCGGCGCACGCCTTTAATCCCAGCAATCGGGAGGCAGAGCCCGGCGTATCTCTGTGAGTTCGAGGCCAGCCTGGTTTACAGAGTGAGATCCAGTACAGGAAACAAAACTACGCAGAGAAACCCTGTCTCAAAAAACCAAAAAACCGTATGTGTCTTTGCGTACCTGGGGCTTTCCTAGAAGTCAAGAAAAATACAAAAGACATACCCACGTGGGTTTCAGGTCTTGAGTGCCTGGCAGCAGGGAGCTGCTGTGAGCACTTAACTGAAAATCAAGTCACTGGTTGCAGAAACCTCCATGTGACATTCCAAATAAACTATGGACTATACACAACTTCTACATAACTTTCTACATAAGTAGGTTACTTACACAACTTAACACCAAGACTTGGGAGACAGCTCAGTCAGTAAAGTGCTCATCAAGAGAAACAATGATAGCTGGGTGGTGGCGCACACCTTTAATCCCAGCACTCAAGAGGCAGAGGCAGGCGGATCTCTGTTTGAGGCCAGCCTGGTCTACCCAACGAGTTCAGTGACAGCCAGGGCTACACAGAAAAACCCTGTCTTGAAAAACAAACAAACAAACAAAAAAAGATGCTTTTCTTAGGTTCTGAGTTCCATCCCTAGCACCAAAAAGGAGGAGGAAGACAAAACTGGACAACTAGACATAATTGCAATTTATTTTAAAGTACAGAGTCCTACATAAAGAGGTTAAGTGAAAGACTGTCCCAGTCCTGGAGATCAGAGGTTTCTCTCAAGAAAGGGTAGGCTGGACAAAGAACAGGGAAGTGTTTTGGGAAAACAAAGAGCAGGAAAATGGCTCCAAGGTCAGGAAACTGAAAGGCCACAGTAACTAGGTGTTGGATACACTGTTTTAAAACGTCTGCAGCCTTCACGCCGCTCTCAGGCACTATATAAACTGGGACTTGTTGATCCAAAAACCTTTGCACTCATGCCATTATTTTCTAGTTCTCTCTAGTCTAGTCTAGCCTGAGTATCTTAGTGAGACATTGTCTCAAAGAGGAAAAAAGACTTGGGGTGCATGCAGCTCAATGGTAGGGCATTTACATATGTATAAGGCCCTGGATTTGAGCTAACACACCACCGGAAAGAGAAAAACAGACTGAGAAAAAAGATATACCTTAGATATTGAAAATGAATGGGTGTCTCAAAATAATATAATTATTGATACTTTCAAGGATGCATTATTTGAAAGTGTTTATTTTTATCTCTACTCTTTCCTGAAGTTCTAGGCATACAACCCAGGGTCTCATGCTGTTTGGACAAGGGCTCTAACATTAAGCTACACCCCAGCCAAATTTATTGATTTTTGAGGCTGAATGTTCTCTGAGAGGGACTATAAACCCAGCACTTGGGAGGTAATGCAGAAATACAAAATCCCTGAAGCTCATTGGCCCACCAGCCTGGTCTCAAAAAACAAAGGTGGACAACAATCAAGAAAAGACATTCAGCATCGAGGCTGAAGAGATAGCTCAGTGGTTAAGAACACTACTGGTCTTGCAAAGGACCCAGGTACAGTCCCAGAGGATCCAATGACCTCTCTGACCTCCACTGTCACTGAACATACATGATGCTCATACAAACACTTAGACATACACATAAAATAAATATTTTGTTTTTTTTTAAAGACACTCAACATTGATCTCTGGCTTCTACACACAGTTACACACATAACACCCCACACAAACATTACAAACATACAAATACAAGCATATGTACCACAAACATACACACACACACACACACACACACACACACACACACACATATACATCAGAACACAAAAAAAACTCTGTATTTTCTTGTTGAATTACAGCTTTTTAAAATCTCTTTGCCTTTGGCTATTGTGGTAGTTTGAATAAGAATGTCCCCTATAGGTTCATATATTTGAATGCTTAGTCATCAGGAAGTGGCATTGCTTGAGAGGAATTAGGAGGTGTGGTCTTGTTGGAGTAGATGTGGTCTTGTTGGATGAAGTGTGTCACTGAGTGTGGACTTTGGGGTTTCAGATGCTTAAGCCAGGCCTAATGTTTCTCTCTTCCTGCTGCCTGTGGATCCAGATGCAGAACTCTTAGCTCCTCTCCAGCACCATGTTTGCCTGTGTGCTGCCATGCTTCCTGCCATGATGACAATGGACTAGACCTCTGAATCTCTAAGCCAGCCCCAATTAAATGTGTTTGTTTATATGAGTTGCCATGGTCATAGTGTCTCTTCACATCAATATAACACTAAGACAGTTATGAACTACATGGATCAGGGTCTATGAATTGCCTTTGTACCTAGCTTAGAATAGCTATTTACAACTAATATAGAGTAACTATTTAGAAAATTTTTGAATGTCTAGGTAAGGTGGCACCCAGAGATAGATGTTTTATAACAAGCTACATAGATTACATGGGCAGTTGGGTTTAAAAACTAGTATTTAGCTGAATAAATGAATATGTAAGATGAAGGGGAAAGCTCATAGTGGAAGAGGGAAGACTCAGGGAAATGTTGTATTGTCTTTCTTCACATGAAAAGATGGGGAGACAGAAGAAGAGAGAAATGAAGGAGAGAAGGTGGGAGGGGAGAGAGAAGGAGAGAGAGAGAGAGAGAGAGAGAGAGAGAGAGAGAGAGAGAGAGAGAGAGAAAATCTTCACGATAACCTCTAGACTGCTTGGTAGAAAATTACTAAAGTCCACAGCTGTCTTGGAGCTATTAGTAAATCTCTATAGGCTGGGAAGATGGCTTAGTCAGGAAAATACTTGCCCTACAATCACGAGGACCAAAATTTGTTTATGTGTTTGTTTTTCAAGCAGAAGTCTCTTTTTTTTTAAAGATTTTGAATGTATGAGTATTTTGCCTGCATGTATGTATATGCATGACATCCATGCCTGGTGCCCAAGGAGTCCTAATGAGGTCATCAGATCCCCTGGAACTGGAGTGACAGATGGTTGTAACCTTGGTTCTGGGAAACAAACAAGGTCCTTTGCAAGAACAGCAAGTGCTCTTAACCACTGAGCCATCTCTCCAGTCCCACAACCTGGGCTTGCTCCCCCAAAACCTACATTTCAAAAATTCAAAAAGTGATGGTATGCACTTGTGATCTCAGCTCTAGGGCAGGAGATCCCTTGGGCTCACTGGCCAACCAACCTAGCCAAATGGGCAAGACCCAGGTCAGTGAAGGATTCTTGAAGAACCAACATAGTAACATCTGGCCCACACACATAACATGCATGCTTACACATGCCTGTAATCCCAAACAGGCAACTAGGGCAAAGGAAAGTGATTTCACTGACTCTGTGAGGTTTTACCTATTTAGAAGACTGCCCCATACGTTGTTTGCCCCTTGGACACCTTCCAGAATTGGATGGAAAAGCCAATAGGTAGACTGGTAGTGTAGCTCACTGGTAGATTTGCCTAGCATGGATGGCACAGTCCTGGGCTCCACCCCATGTAATAAAAAGCAACTGGTGATAGGGATTATCTGAAGGTGCTTGTCTGTTTTAATGGTGTCAGAATAAACCTTTACCAAACTCGGTCAGGCCCTGACCAAAAGAACTTTCCGTTTCCCTAAGGCTTGCTGCAATCCCCTGCCTCTGTGTTGAAACTCCAGCCCCTTCTCCCTCACTGGCATTGCCTAACTTGGTCAGCCACTTTCACCCGCATCCTGGTAGCCAGAGCAAGGCAGTTTCTAAAGAGAAAACAGCCTTGTCTGGACAAACAACTCCCGGAAGTAGACAGTGCACACTCCTACAGCTGCATTTAACTTCCCATTCTCCAAACCCTCTATATAAACTGCAAGTATCACCTTCCCCTTCATAGGCACCCCTGTTCCCACAGGACAGCGTCTGATCCTTGTTGTTTGAATTAAATAGTCTTTTCTGTTGGGGCCAGCCTGATCTCTTTCTGCCTTCTTCTCTCTACACAGCCACAGACACCTAACAAATGGCATGCTCACACTTGGCAGACCTTGGAAGTAAGATTCACTAACTCCTTATATCACTGCTCCCCCTGAAAAGCAGCATTAAACTGTCCCTTGACAGATACCAGCACTGCCAGAGCTATGGAAATACGTTGGACATGTAAGATTACAGCAGAAGTCTGGAATCAACCCTAGAATGATCCCTGAGTGGCAGGCAGGACTCCACAGTGGAAGACACTTGATGTATTCAACAGATAAAGCAGAAAAGATTTGGAATACTGTTCAAAACTGGCAAAACGGGTTGATGCTTTAGGGCAGTCAGACAAAAAGAAGCACATGCTTTAGAAAGGGCTGTGCAAAGGGAAGAGGGAAGAAAAAGCAGAAGGAAAAGGTCAGGCCTGCAATACTAGCTACTACGGAGCCTGGGGCAGGAACCCAGCCTGCACCACAGAGTTGAGGCAGCTGTAACAGTTTATACTGTCTACTTCACAAGCTCTAGAAGCACCGAAAAACCAAATCTGAGTGTGTTTGTGAGGGATTTTCTAGATTAGGTTAATTGAGGTAGGAAGACCCCCTTTTCTCGTGGCTCCCACCATCCCATGGGCTAGGGTTCTGGACTGAATAAAAAGGAGAGAGGTAGCTGAGCACAGACGTTCATCTCTCTCTGCTTCCTAACTATGAATGCGGTGTGACCAGCAGTTACACTCCTACAGCCATGCTTTGCCTACCATCTTGAATTCCCTCTCAAACTGTAAACCAAAATAAATCCTTCCTTTCTTAAGTTCCTTTTGGTCCAGTATTTTGTTGCAGCAACCAGGAAAGTCACTAATACCGCAACTTAATGATACCCTATCTCCAACTTTGAAAAACAAACAAATGAAAAAGGCTGGGAATGATGGAGGCCTTACCTTCAATCTCCACTTCTGAAAAAATAATCCCACAACTTGTCAGTAAAGAAAAGTGCTTTTGACACTTAAAAATGAATAAATAAAAAATTCAGATTATTATTTCATTTAAAAATAATAAGCTGGGCGGTGGTGCACGCCTTTAATCCCAAGCACTTGAGAGGCATATCTCTGTGAGTTCGAGGCCAGCCTGGTCTACAGATTGAGATCCAGGACAGGCACCAAAACTACACAGAGAAACCCTGTCTTGAAAAAAAGACAAAAATGAAATAATAAGCCGGGCGGTGGTGGCGCACGCCTTTAATCCCAGCACTCGGGAGGCAGAGCCAGGCGGATCTCTGTGAGTTCGAGGCCAGCCTGGGCTACCAAGCGAGTCCCAGGAAAGGCGCAAAGCTACACAGAGAAACCCTGTCTCGAAAAACCAAAAAAAAAAAAAAAATAATAATAATAATAATATATGACCTATTAATATAAATAATATATTTTTAGTAAATGATACTTTCCTTTCTCAAAAACCACTGAAGCCAATTTTGATGAAATGGGGACTATGCTATATTATAAGGACACAGGAAAAAAATAAAACTTTTTTATCCAATTAGAATCTGTCATCTGGTGAGTCCTGGGGGTCTAGTAATTCAAAAAATTACTATTATCACTATAATGTGAGTTGGTTATCATGAATTTTATCAGTGAATTTATCATGAAAGAAAATGATTTTGGGGTATAAAAACGTTTTGAAGCCAGACAGAAATAAAGACCTTCCCAGGGACATAAAATGGTGAATACAAGAGAGAGGTGCTGGGGATTAAGCTTGCTTAGTATCAAAATCTGTCTTTAATCACAGGATTCTGCTATGATTAAATAAGATATCTGAAATAACAATGACCAATATTTTGCTCTTAATCAATATTACCATGTTCTTCCTTTCTGGTAAAAATAATGTCTATTACTCCATATGATCCAGATTGAAAACCAGTCTCTCAAATAAATAAATCTTAAAAAAAAAAACCTAAAGGAAAAGATGGACCAACTTAACTGTATGAGGCTTATAATGTCTACATAACTAAATACTAAACATCAAACAAAAGACTAGGTTTTAAAAATAGCTAATATTCATACTACAAAAGATAGATAGCTTTAAAAACATTTTTAGAATTATTTCATTTTCTGTATGAGTGTTTTTCCTGTATATATGTATGTGTACCACATGCTTGCCTGGTATTTGGTATACATGGAGGCCAGAAGAGGGTGTCAGATCCCCTAAAGCCTGAGTTTCAGAGAGTTGTGAGCCACCATATAGGTGCTGGGAACTGAGCCCGAGTCCTTTGCAAAAGCAGCCAGTGCTGTTAACTGCTGAGCCATCTCTCCAGACCCATGATTGATAGTTTCAATACATAAATCAATTAAAAGTTTAAAAACATAAGGTATCCAGTAGAACTAGCAGAAACACAAACAGAATATTTCATAGAAAAAGAAATACAAAGGCATTTTTTACCAGCAAGTGGATTGCAGGAATAGCTCAGGTTTTGCTAGTGTGCCCACGGCCCAGGGATCCATTACACCACTGACGAATATGTCTCCTCTCTCCCATCAACCATTATCTATCTACCTGTAGACCCTCAAGAAGGAGCAGGGCCCCAGAAGCCCCATCTCCTCCCATGACAAGATGTTGATGGAGCCCATTGAAACTCTTTACAATTCACGAGAAGAACTTCACATTTTCATTTGGGGCTGAGTCTGAAAATTCCATGCAAGTCCCATCAGTCTATCCTTACTTCTTCAGTTTGAACCACTACAAGAACTTGATATGCCCATTCCCTTCCTTCAAACACAAGCAGAAAAAAATTCTTTTTTGTATGGGGGGGTTGCTTTTTCGAGACAGGGTTTCTCTGTAGCTTTGGAGCCTGTCCTGGAACTCACTCTGCAGACCAGCCTGGCCTTGAATTCACAGAGATCCACCTGCCTCTGCCTCTGGAGTGCTGGGATTAAAGGCATGTGCCATCACTGCAGAAAAAATTCTTAAAAAAGTATCTTCTGATTCTTTTCTGCCTCTCATTTCTTTTTAATATTTTTCATATTTTATTTTTATTAAAGGGTATGTGTGGAGGTCAAAGAATATCGTTGAGTCAGTATGGGGACTCTAACTGAAGTCCTTAAATTTGAGCTAGAAGCACTTTTACCCACTGAGCCATTCTCTCTCTCTCTCTCTCTCTCTCTCTCTCTCTCTCTCTCTCTCTCTCTCTCTCTCTCTCTCTCTCTTGCACACGCACATGTACGCATGCCCTGACTTTTTTATCTACCCCCTTGGAAAGAGATGGAAAACTTGAGAGTGGATTACTTTTGTTCCCCATTGAAGTTTGGTTTTAAACTCTCTCCAAGCCACTGACAAGATAGATTATGGGTGTTCATACAGTCAGTCCTACATATAAATGGTTCCATATCCATATAACTAAGGATAAAAAATCCTTGAAAAACAGATGTCTCAGGACCAGATGTGGTGGCACACATTATTAATCCTAGCATTTGGAAAACAGAGGGAAAGCAGATCTCTATGAATTTGAGGCTAGCCTGGTCTACGTTGGGAGTTTTGAAACTGTCTCAAAAAAAAAAAAAAGAAAAAAAGAAAGAAAGAAAGGAAGGAAGGAAGGAAGGAAGGAAGGAAGGAAGGAAAAAAGTGGTGACTGAAGTGAATACATGCAGGCTATTTTTCTTGTCATTAGTCTCTCAGTACAAGAACTATAAACTAGCTGGACTATGGTGGTGCACGCCTTTAATCCCAGCACTCAGGAGGCAGAGGCAGGAGGATCTCTGTGAGTTTGAGGCTAGCCTGGTCTACAAAGCAAGTTCCATTGAGGAAAGGCACAAAGCTACACAGAGAAACCCTGTCTCGAAAAACCAAAAAAAAAAAAAAACCCTATAAACTATTTGTGATGTATTATTTATTATAGACAATCTAGAGATGATTTAAAGTTCACAGGAGAATTCAAGTAGATTATATGCAAATACTACACCATTTTATATAAATGACTTAAGATTTGAATATGGTGGGAGTCCTGAAATTAACTGATAGCTGAAAGAGGATGGCATTAGATAATTTGCCCATATTTTCCAATTGTTAGTATTTCCGGAGGAGAAAATACTTTTCTCCGGGGTCTGCTACTCCAGAGAACTCTAGCCACTATTATATTTTATTTACATGTCATTAAATCTGCATATGTAAGTTACCTATATATTTAGCAATGAACCTTAATGTCTACAGCTTCACCATGCGAGACCTTCCATAATATCAATAAGTAGTTTCAGAGCAACTACAGTTAATATTTATAGCTGCCAGTGAGTATAACTAAACCCATACCCATGAGACTTCCTTATAGCTTAGTCTCCATGTCAACAAGGTTTGAATTATTCACAAAGAATTTAATATAGTCATCAATTTAGAGATTTCATTGTGTATTGCTTCCTTTAGATCTTTTGCAAACTTACTATTTTATAAAATACGTCCCACCTCACCATGTCCCTAAAAATTCATGCTTTTGAAATGTCAAAACAATTTTCTTAACATCCTTTATCCGTTGTCTCCTGTTTCTTTCTTTTTTAAATATTTAGGGTAGGATATTTGGAGTCTCCTATTTTTAAGGCATTATCTATTGAGAGGAAAAGGAGTCAAGGTCCTAAAGTGTATCTGTTTCCTTAAAAACAGTGCTCAAGTCTATGTGTGGTGGTCCAAACCTTGTAATCTCAGCACTTGGGAGGTGGAGGCAGGGAGATGAGGAAATCAAGGAATTCAACTACTTGGTGAATCGGTGAATCGGAAGCCAGCCTGGGCTACATGAAATTCTGTCTCAAAGACAAAAGAAAGGAATGATGAGGGATTTTGGCTCCATAGTCTTACAAGCATAGGAACCTGATGAAGCCCAGAGTGCTTGTAAAAAAGTCAAGCTTGTGCTGTGTTGCAGTTACCTCCAAAGTGAAACATTCCCTCCAGGGGGGGAGAGGCTCATGAGACTCCCAGGGTAGACAAAAGATCATACAGATTCTTCTCATCTCCTGCCCCCCTCAAAAGTATGGGAATAAGTAAACAGTTGCTTGAGAGGGAGCCCTGAACAGCTGAAAGGCAGGGAGGAGCTCTTTTTCCACTGTGCAGTTGTTTAGAAAGCTCCAGGGATGCAGCTTTTGTGGTCATCACCTGTTTGGGAGTGGACTTTTCAGTGACACAGCTGCTTTTGAGACATCTGTGCTCTTTGCAAATAAACCCTCACCCGTGTTCTGTTAGTAACCCCATTACAAACTCATTGGCTTACTGAGTTAGACTTTGGTACAGTCATTATTTTGGTCTGTAATGCATTCCCTTGCTGGATAACCAGGTGTGTGTGTGTGTGTGTGTGTGTGTGTGTGTGTGTGTGTGTGTGTGTGTGTGTGTGTTGCATCTCTCCAGTGAAAGTCTGCCACATGACAACATGATGGCATGTGCTTATAATCCCAGTCCTTGAGAGACAGAGACAGGAGGATCCCTAGGGCTCACTGGCCACCCAGTTGAAATTAATTGGTGAGATCCAGACAAATGAGAAACCCTGTCTCAAAAGAGAGAGGGCACATTCCTGAGAATGGCACCCAGGCCTCCACACACATGATGTGCATACCTCTGTACACACATACATACACACACAAACTGTAACAACAACAACAAAACCAGTGTTCAGACAGGCCTTCCTCATGCTTGCAACCCCAGCACATGAAAAGCTAAGATAGTATGTCTGTAACTTCAAGGTAATCCCGAGCTATTAGGGAATTCCAGAAGTGGTCATGACATCTTGTCAAAAGCTTTTTGAAGTTATTTTAAATTATAGCTGACAAATGCTTTAGCTGTGTTCCATTTAATAAATCCCATGGATTAGAAAAGCATTATAAAGCTATCACAATTCTTCCATTGCCTCTTTGAGCTCAGATATTCTCAACTAGCTTTTCTTACATAACAGTCAAACTTCCCAATTCTTGAGTGACCTCCATTGTTACATGGACAAAAACATTTAATTTTTTTTTTGAGAAGGGATCTCACTATGCAACCCTGGCTAGCCTGAAACTCACTATGTAGACCTGGCTGAACTCAAATGCCCTGCCTCTGCCTCCCAAGAGTTGGGATTAAAGACTTGCACCACCACAGCAGCCCCTAATTATGAATAGTTTTTAAATAAACATGGAAGCATAGAGAGTAAAGTGAAGTTCAAAGTATCTATGACTCATTTTTAGTAATTACATTCTGCCAATCTAATCACCATTATTTCTCTTGGCAGAACTGGGCGCTGAACCCAGGGTCTTACACACATTAGTTACCTAGGCCCATAGCAACACTCGGGGCTTTTGAAGGAATGAATACAGTGTGATTGGCTGTGAAATTGATCATCTGTGTCCCCTGAAAAAATAGTGTGCTACCATTAAAGAAGAGAAAGAAAGTTATAGACTGAGCAACAAATAGATGAAAATTGAATTTACTATCCCTATTTCATTCAACACAAATGTAAGTAGATATTTGGCCAGATAACCCAATACCTAATTCAAATAAAAAAACTTCCACTGTAATGGAGTACAGTTGGTCCTTCAAGTAAGAAGGTCAAAAGAAAAAAAAAAAGAAAGGAAAAGGAAGAAGAGAAGAAAGGCATTAATGCCTTTGAGAAGGAATTATTGGAGAAACTGAAACAAAGAAGTCTGGCAACCTGTACAACTTCCCCATTCATGGCTTTTCGCAAGTCTCTGGAGAAACAGAAGGTATAGAGAATGACTCTTCAATTGCTCAGGGAAAAGATGCAGAAGATGATGAGAGTTTGTGGAAGAAGGTGAGGTAGGTGAGATACTGGAAAGATTTTTTTTAGAATATGAATACATTGGGTGTCTGCAGTGAAGAGGAAAAATAAAATGCCCCTAATACACAACATAGAGGCAAAGCAATCTTAAAAGAACCTCTGCAGAAAAACAAACCACATAGAGTCTGTGTAGAACAAAGCCAAAACCACTTGATTTCTCTTCACCTTGTAAACAGTACTGGATGTTTTGAACTTCTTTACCTTAAATACAAATATGCCTCCCCTGAAAGACAAGGCTTAGTAGGACTATAGCCCTCAGATTAAAAATGATAATTTCTTGCAATCTAGGTGTCATTACAGTATTTCTTGAACTGTTCATTGTACTTAACGTAGGTCATTGCCAGGCACCACTCAAATGTATGTGTTTTCAGGAACTTGGGCCCAAGTCACTATTCAATGTTACTTGAACCAAATCTAGTGACAGTACGTTTTGAATAGCTATAAGGCTTTCAATCCTTATGCCGTGGCCTCCCCAGTGGTAGGATTACAAGTGTGACCCAACAGCACCAGCTACAAAAGAGCACTTCAAGAGACTGTATTTATTGGTTCTGTAGTCCTAATTAGACCTGGATTCTACACCCACCTCTGCATCTAAGGTAGCCCTTCGAAAGCACCCTTTCTCCTGTATTCCTCACCTGTATTTCTAACATTCATTAGCTCCACAAATATTTGTCTATTACATGCCGGCACTATGTGCTAGCAATACAGGGTGGAATAGAAAGAGCCAACATTTACTAAACGCGTAGTTTACACTGGAACTTTTGCTAGGGGAGTTATGTACACTAACTGATAACCTGTGAGGCGCTACTGTGATATTTTCCAAACATAATGAAGGAACCGAGGCATAGTGAAACTGAAGTCACTTTTCCAGGATATCAAAGGACTTGGCTAAAGATTAGATAGACACTAGGCTATGTGGCTTCAAATCCCACCACTCCAGTAACCAGAGCCAATTCTTTCTGTCCAAAACGATTACTATTTCAATGACTTGCATTTTGATTCCAGGCCAGAAATCCTGGGAGAAACACCCTCTTGTCACCACAAGAGTATCAACACACTACAATAGGTTAGAGAAAAGATCCAGAAATCTGCAACAGACAGACAACTTGCTTTCCCATTCAGGCAGTTTCCACGCCCAGTATAGGCGGAGAAGGAGGAGCGTGTGGGCGGGTCTAGCATACGCACGCCCCTCGGGGCATCTCATTGGGTACAGTTGAGCGTGAGGATTACGTCAGGTCCGAACTCAGCGCGGGGCGGGCCCTTTCAGCGTCCGGGAGTCCGTTTCCCCTACCCCCATCCCGCCCCCTTTAGCTTCCTGTATCGCCTGCTCTTTAATGAAACCAACGAGAGGACACCGCCTACGTCTAGAGCAGCCTGGTCAGGAGCTTAACTGAGGGGCCGTGGACGTGAGAGGAAAGCCGCGTAAGGCTGTGCTTCCCTGCCCTTGAGCCATTCTAGACGCGGTGAGTGCCAAGACCGCTGTCCCCACTCCAAGCGCAACCCGGAGCGGCTGCTCCCCTCCCTCCTTTGGGGAAGGCCTGGGCCCTAGCCCATTCCCAGCATGCTCCACTCGGGACGCCCTGGCAGGTGCTGCGGGAGGACCCAGCGGGAATGGTGAAGAGCAAGCAGCCTTCCTAGAGGCGCGCCCTTGGCCCCTCAATGGGATCTTGAAATACTCAAGCCCATCTCTGTACTCAGTCTCCATTTTGATCTCCATCCACTTTCTCCTTGAAAAAAAAAAAGTTTGTCTCAAAAACAAAGTTTCTGCCTTCACTGTGTGAAGTTTTAAGTTCCCTTCTACTCTGTAGAAAATACCCTATCGTGTGGATCACTGATGTTACATTTTTTTTTTCCTCGACGGAGAAAAAAACGTTAGGATAATTTGTGCAAATAATTTTGTGTAAAATTTGTAGACGTTTTGAGTTTTAATAGTAGTTTTGCTGCCAGGAGGAGTAGCCCTGTCAGGAAAAATTCTGACACAAAATCAGGTGAAGGGATTTGTTTGGATTGTGGTGTATTGGCCAGAAGTAATGACTGTGTGATAAGAACTGCAATTATAACAATATTAAGATGCACCCGGCAACACTGTTTTGAGGCATAGCTTTTCTGTTGTTTCCCCTTTCCTGTGGGAATTGTTTATTGATCAAGTGCTCTGGATTACACGGGGAAAGTACCATCTTGCCTCTCCCCACCCACTTCCCCAAACACACTCAGAAATTGCACCTTCCCATCACACAGCTGCCTTTGTGGTGGAAGTCAAAGTTCATTTCCTGTTTAAGAAAACAGCAGGAGCCAGACTTGGTGCCACACTGACACCAGCACATGGGCAAATAAAGTGGGAGGATCACAAGTTCAAGACCAGCTCAAGTTGCATAGTGAGAGGCTCTTCTCAAAAAAGAAAAGAAAGAAAGAAAGAAAACTGTCAGTGTAGCATCCTTGTAGCATTGTAGAGAAATTTGGTGTAAGCATCAATTATGCTTAGTAGATCCACATTTCTCATTTATAGGTCACTTCTACCACTGATAGCCTTTGTGACTTTGGGTCAGTTATGAGTCATCTCCCCAACCCCATATATTTACAAAAAATGACACATAACTGTACATATTTTTAAATGAGAGAAATGGCATTAGATAACGTCTAAGGTCCTTTTCAACCTTAAGAGACAAGTGGAAATCTAAGGAGCACAGTAGAACTTTCTGGAGTTGCAGGGGAAATTGGGAAACTTTCAGCCTTTACTAGCAAAAATGTAAACCATAATATTTTTCAGCTGTTTTATTTATATTGACATTTCTTTACGTTTCTACTTGAAATTAAAAATGTAGGACCCCCGTTTACTTCTCCAAAGAAGAAAATAACATTTGAGGAGATAAAAATATTCATTGATGTCCCCCAAATATACCTATATTGACTTCTTTCTCCAGTCAACTTTCCATTGTGGGCTTTTTATTATGTCAGTAGTTGGTATACTGTATTGTAAGACATTTAATCTTAGGGGCAGAATGATAATTAATAACATGATATTAACCACAAGAAACATGATTTAGATTGCTTAAAATGCCTTAGGATATTAGCCACCAGTTAAGTAAAGCACTAGGTTGAAAAGGGAAATTGGAGACTGGTAGTGGTGGTAGCATACACTTGTAATTCTAGCATTTCACTAAGGAAGCAGAGACAGGGGGATCTCTGAGTTCAAGGCCATCATGATCTCCAGAGCAAGTTCCAGGACAGCCAGGGCTACACAGAAGAAACCCTGTCTTGAAAAAAGAAAGAAAAGAGAAATTTGAGTTTAAATTGAGTATCTGTTCAACTTAAAGTCTTGATCTAAAATGCTTTTGTAATGGCCAGAGGTACTTAAAAACATAGTACAAGTTTCTCATACAAAATTTTTAGAGAATGATGGAAAAACAATGTCTATAACATTGGTTTCTAGGCTAAAGCTTTGATTTGCCTCTTGGTTAAATAAATGCTGATATGCAAAAATTGCCCTCCCCCCTCAACTGCAAATTCTGTTCCATGAAGGAGTTTCCTCACCTGATTTCAAACATGTGGACCTGCTTTTAAACATTAAGGGCAAATTGTAAGTATATAAGAAATAACCAAGTGAAATTATTAGTCTGTTTGAAAAGTCTTTTTCTTTACAGGAAAAATGCTTTCAGAAAGCAGTTCATTTTTGAAGGGTGTGATGCTTGGAAGCATCTTCTGTGCCTTGATCACTATGCTAGGCCACATTAGGATTGGTCACGGAAACAGAACACACCATCATGAGCATCACCACCTGCAAGCTCCTAACAAAGAAGATATCTTGAAAATCTCAGAGGCTGAACGCATGGAGCTTAGTAAGAGCTTCCAGGTATACTGTATTGTTCTTGTAAAACCCAAAGATGTGAGTCTTTGGGCTGCAGTAAAGGAGACTTGGACCAAACACTGTGACAAAGCAGAGTTCTTCAGTTCTGAAAATGTTAAAGTGTTTGAGTCAATTAATGTGGACACGAATGACATGTGGTTGATGATGAGGAAGGCTTACAAATATGCTTTTGATAAATACAGAGACCAGTACAACTGGTTCTTCCTTGCACGCCCCACTACTTTTGCTGTTATTGAAAATCTAAAATATTTTTTGTTAAAAAAGGATCCATCACAACCTTTCTATCTAGGACACGCTGTAAAATCTGGAGACCTTGAATATGTGAGTGTGGATGGAGGAATTGTCTTAAGCATAGAATCAATGAAAAGACTCAACAGCCTTCTCAATGTTCCTGAAAAGTGTCCTGAACAAGGAGGGATGATTTGGAAGATATCTGAAGATAAGCAGCTAGCAGTCTGCCTGAAATATGCTGGAGTATTTGCAGAAAATGCAGAAGACGCCAATGGAAAAGATGTATTTAATACCAAATCTGTTGGGCTTTTCATTAAAGAGGCAATGGCTAATCACCCAAACCAGGTAGTTGAAGGATGTTGTTCTGATACGGCTGTTACTTTTAATGGATTGACTCCTAATCAGATGCATGTGATGATGTATGGGGTGTACCGGCTTAGGGCATTTGGACATATTTTCAATGATGCATTGGTTTTCTTACCTCCAAATGGTTCTGAGAATGACTGACAAAAAGCAAGAGCATGCATTTGGTAACCACATTAAGACATGTTATCATGGTTTCTAATTGATAATGCATCTAACACAGTAGTGTGTTTCTTTTTCTTAATCTGGTTACGCTGGTATAATCACACATTGAAGTCTACTTGTACTTTTTCAAATGGAATGGTATTTTCCCCTTAAATCACTTGTAAGAAATTTTAATGTGTTAGAAATAAATGTTTTAAGAATAGCAATTTTGCAAATACATATTTATAAATATTATATTTATGTGATGAAGACTAAATTGTAGACATTAAAATCTGTGATGTATTGGTTTTAAATTTTTAATGTATCTTTTTATCAAATATATGAAAATGAGATCTCTAGTGAATTTGTGTTTAAAATGATACTTTTAGCCCTGTGTTTCCTTTACTTTTCTGTAGGGGTAGGAGCAGGGTCTTACAATGTAGTCCAGGCTGGCCTAGAACTGGCAGTTCTCCTTAGCCTCCTGAGTGCTAGTGTTAATGGTGTGTGCCACTATACCCAGTTGTTTCCTTTACTTCGGATGTAGATTTGCACTCTAAGCCACATCAATGCCAATGGGTTTACTCTCCTAAAATATACAACAAAGCAGTTAAAGAAGTGTTTGTTACCACTGTTAAAGCTTCAATGCTATCCTTAAGAGAATGTGCAAATTTTTATGTAGGTTAAGTAATATTCCTCAAAGTTAATTATGTGGCATTCCAGAGTGTTCAGTTTCCATTAACTCTCTACTTCAGCATTCAGATCATGCATTTGGAATGGAGGCTATGAAAATTGTAATGTCGTTTAACTGTTTTCCCCCTTAAGTTCTGAGCTGCAGCTTGGATTAAATATATGACCTGTGATTTATTCATGCCTACTGGACAGTGAGTTCCATGCAGATCTCCTTTGAAAAAACTTGTTTTTTCTCATCTGGCTGATTCACTTACCTAAGTTAAATGTGGAGTTTTATTGTTTATTTTTGTTACTTGTACAAATTCTGAAATTTTCCCCAGATTCATGATTGTATCACACATAACCGGTTTGGCTTTGTTTCCATTTTGGGTGGGTAGGCACTAGCCTCACCATCCATGTTGGATTACCATATTATTTGCTTAATCTCAAGTGAGTACCTAAAATGTCCACCTATTGTGGATACAGTTATTCCTGTCCTCTTAAATGTGTAATATGCTTGGATCTGGCCTGTCCTATAATATGCTCTCTTCAGTTCAATTCATAAGCCCCTTTAGGACGTGAAACTATTTTTAGATACAGTATTCCTTGTAATTGGCCTCATGACTCTAATAATCTCCTTCAGCTTTAGCAAAGCAGGATGAATTTCAGACTATTGATCCTCATGCTAGTGTGTCAAGCCTTTGTTTTAAATGCTGTCTGGCCTTCTTCCTTGGGATTTTCAGTTAAGCTGAAGCATTCTTAATTTCAAAGAATCATAAATCCTATTTAATAAGCACCCTATTATGTGGTTACAGATGCAATTTCTAAAAATCAAGTTATGTTCAATGTGAGTATAATGATTAAAAATTCTGAGTATGACTCATTACCCCTAACACTAATATTTTTACATTTGTTTTATTGAGGGGGGGGTTACATAAGTGCACATGTAGAGGTCAGAGGGCAAATTGTGAGAGTCAGTTCTCTCCTTCCACTATGTGGGTCCTGGAGATCAAACTTGTATTATCAGTCTTCACAATAAGCACCTTTACCCACTAAGCCATCTGTGTGGCTTTATTTAAAATTGTCTATTTTAGGGACCTGAGAGATAGCTCAGTGTTTAAGAGCACTTCCCATCTTCCAGAGGACCCAAGTTAAGTTTCCATTACCCATATTGGGTGGCTGACAACTACCTGTAACTCAGGGATTCACCACCTTCTTTTGACCTCTGCAGACACTTGCACACACACATGACAAAAGAAACACATACACACATAAAATGTAACTTTTTTCTATTTTTGTTGTGTCAATTTGCCAGCACCAGTATTTAAATCTTTCATCTTTGGGCTGGAGAGATGGTTCAGCCATTAAAGGCTAGGCTCAAAACTAAAAATATAAAAATTTCATCTTTAATTACATTGGCCTATCAAAATACTGAAATTGCCAGGCCCTAGCACTCAGGAGGCAGAGGCAGGGGGATCACTGTGAGTTCAAGGACAGCATGGGCTAGGTAGTGAGTTCCAGGACAGCCAAGGCTACCTTATCTCAAAAATGAAACAAAAATATTGGAATAAATGTCAGTGAATACACCCTTTTGACTTTCCAGTCAATAGATGACAAGGTAAACATGGGCATTTATATTGCTGGGGGGTGGGTAGCCTTCAGCAGGAGGGCTCCTCCAGCACAGGGCTCAAAGGGAAATCCACAGAGTTAGCTCGTACTAGACTTATCTATCTGAGGGGTTAGAGAAAAAGATACTCACACTCTCTCTTGATGGTTTCCTTCTTTATTCTCTATTCTATGTTCTTCCTGTGTTCTTTCTACTGTATATTTTTTTCTCTATAGCTTATATACCCCAACAAAGTTTCTCAGGCAATATAGGAATTCCAATGTGGTTACATTCTATTTTTCAAGTGATTGACTAAAATGAATACAAAACAAACAGTAAAAACAGCATGATTAAACATTTTACATATTACAGGTGAAAAACAACTTATCCCAAGAACCCACGCACATTCATAACCAAGCAACTTGTTATAAATTAACTGTGTGGGCAAGCAAGCTATTCTTCTCAGTCAGGTCTTTTACTGGCAGACTACAGTTTGCAGTTACAAAGAAAGGACCAATTACTTTATTACTTCTCTTGAAAGGTAATCTTATAAGGAATCTTGAATCACAAACATAAGCTTTTATACATGAAAAACAATTAGTCAGCTGTACTTTAAATCTTTAGGGTATATACCCACTCATCAATAGTTTTCTTTATATCAGGAGATTGAGAGCAAACATGAATATAAGGAATTAATCATCACCTTTGATCATTAATCAACCGTAGCAAGGAAAGTATGTCAGCTAGTAATAATTGGAGTGCTTTGTATTTTTTACCTTAACCTAATGAATCTATAACTCAGCAATATGTCCTTGTGAACTTTAAATTGTTTTCTGCAGTTTTTCATCTCAAAGCTATTATCAAAACATCTATTATAGCCTGAAGTTACTTAAGGCTTTGTTTCAGCTAATGTTACACACCGAAACCTATGACTGCAGCTTTCAGCATTAAGAGAATTAGAGCCAGCCTGGCTCTTGGGGACTCAATTGTTTTCCTTAATCATTAACCTGAATTTCGATCTATGCTACTCCTTAGGTGAAACTCATAGGACCTAGGTGTGTGACATTTCCTTGTATATATTTTTATTTGTCAAAATTCTGTATAAGCTAACATTATTATTATCCATTAGACAGTAAAATTTAGGAAAGAATCATCTTCATGACAATACACAGATAAAAATGCTCAGCAGAACAAGATGTTTCCATGAGATAAACATACTACATTACAGGCAGGGAGGATCTCCTCACACCCATTCACACCATGCCAGATATCAGAGGAAGATGGCAGGGGGCAAACATGTAAAGGCATAGCAGAAGCAAAAGACATTCTGGGATCTGTGGTCTCGGGGCCTTGCCTATCTGAGATTCACCCATCAGGGATTTTCCTCCTAGTGGGCTGACAACCTGAAGTCAATTGCCACCTGCTGCTCCTCTGACATGGCCACTGGCACATTTAAAATAAAATTAATGCTTAATTGAGTTTTTATACGTGATATTGGATTATAAAATGTCTCCAGTAGTATGTTGCCTCTTAGAAATTATGTATATCCAGGCTTGTAGATAAAAGGTGGCTCACTAACAGAAAAAATGTAATACTGTGGTTGGAGATACTGACACCTTTTCACAATGTCATTTCACTTTACGTGTAAAAATACACATTTAGTAGCTAAGCTAGCCCTAGCCATACTCTGGAATTAAGATGTGAGTTGAGGAAAAATAGAGGTCCAATGCAAATTGATCACAAATGTGAATATCCTTTACATATGGCTAATGACTACAATAATAAATACATAGGTTTAAACAACTATCAGAAATTGAGACATCCAGCCACAGCTAACATATGCATGAGAGAAAACTTTTCTTTTTTGGTTTTTCAAGAAAAGGTTTCTTAGTGTAGCCCTGGTTTTCCTGGAACTCACTCTGTAGACCAGGCTGGCCTTGAACTCACAGAGATCTGCCTACCTCTGCTTCCTGGATAGAGTGCTGGAATCAAAGGTGTGCGCCACCACCTCCTGGTTTGTAGATGTCTTCTAAAAGTTGAATTTGTGTTTATTTTTCTGTTTGTCTTAAGTAGACACTGGAGCCTAACTTAAGCAGATCCCAGGCCATTTCCTTGCATGAGCTGAATCTTCCTCAAAAATGAAAACATATTTAAAATAAAAAAGAAACTATACTCCTTGGCTTTTTCTTTTTGATGTGGCAAAAAAAGTTATTCTGTATCAAATCTGGCTTATAAAATCAAGAGTTCTTTTGGAGTGAATTTAAATAAACCTATCAGGTTTTATTAAAGCAGATTATACCTACATTAGAAAAAATGCAGAAAGCAGTCTAGTGGTGGGGCATCATTCATTTCTGCTTCCTTTGTTAAGTGTTCTTTAGGTGAAAAATCCAGTGCATTTGGTGCATGCATGGGTGGTTATGTGATGAGTAGCTTTTTTTGTTTTCTAGTGTATTTTTTTTAATGGTGTGTATATGTGTGGGTATGTGCAAGTAGGATCAGGTGCCTTTGTGTTTATAGAAGTTAGCTTCTTTTTTGCTTTCTAGTTATTTTTAATGGTGTGTATATGTGTGGGTATGTGCAAGTAAGAGCAGGTGCCCTTGGAGGCCAGAAGAGGATGTCAGATCCCCTGGAGCTGGAGTTCTAAGGCATTTGTGAGCCACCTGATGTGAGTACTGGGAACTGAACTGAGGTCCTGGTTTTCTAAAAGAACAGACTCTGAGTCATCTCTCCAGCCCATTTGGGGAGTGTTAATGTTTTAATCACATTTGTGTGGATGCACAGGCACTTGCCACAGGCACATGTGTGGAGGTCACGTGAGTTCCTGGGATCATGCTCAGGTCCTCAAGCTTGGCAGCAAGCACCTTTAGCCTCTGAGCCATCTCTTCACCAGCATTGTTTGGGGTTTTTTACTGTTGTTTAGTTTTTAAACACAGGCTTTCTTTAGCCCAACCTGACTTCAGATTCAAGGGACTCATTCTGCCCCAAGCTCCTAAGTGTTGAAATTACAGACATGAGCCATCATGCCTGGCTTTTTACAAATATTTTTTGTTGAGAGTTTAAAATAGGGGCTGGAAAGATGGCTCAGCATTGACTGCTCTTCCAGAGGACCCTGGTTCAGAAATTCCCAGCACCCACATGGCAGCTAACAACTGTCTGTGACTCCCAAGACACTCTCACACAGACATACATGCAGGCAAAATACCAATGCACATTTTAAAAAAAATTATCGGCCGGGCGGTGGTGGCGCACGCCTGTAATCCCAGCACTCGGGAGGCAGAGGCAAGCAGATCTCTGTGAGTTCGAGGACAGCCTGGTCTACAGAGCTAGTCCAGGACAGGCTCCAAAGCTACAGAGAAACCCTGTCTCGAAAAACCAAAAAAAAAAAAAAATTATCAAGAGTCTAAAATAATGGGAATACATCATTGTACCTTGCTCATATTCACCCTCCCAGTACACTTTCTCCTCCCACCTACCTGTACTTGCTCCTTCCCTCAAATATAGCCCTTCTGCTTTCATGACACAATCAAAATTCCAGATATGAGAAAAATGTGAGATTTGTCATCCCCCAACCTACTCTGTTGTTGCACCTCCCCCTCCCTTTAGATTCCCTTGACCCACAGTCTCTAGCAGAAATTAGCTTTCTTTTAGCATAGGAACAGTTTTTCAAATTTTATCTACCCCCACCCCCCAAATTTTAAAATCAATGTATCAGGGTTTAGTCGCTCAGACTTATCCTCCCAGCTGAAGGGCGGAGGCAGGAAGATCTCAAATTAGAACCCAGCCTTTAGTAAAATCCTGTCTCAAAAATTAATAATCATGGGCTAGCAAGATGGCCTGATGATATGAGTCCAATTTCTAGGACCAACATGGTAGAAGAGAACTGACTCCCACAAAATGTTTCCTAAATTCTACAGGCAGATTAAAAACAGAAAATAAATATTAAAAATCAGCCAAGTGTGGTGGTGCATGCCTTTAATCCCAGCACTTAGGAGACAGAGGCAGGCAGATCTTTGTGAGTCTGGGTCCAGCCTCAAGTTCCAGGACAGTCAGGGTTATATAGTGGGACCCTATCTCAAAAAGTAGCAAAAAACTAGGGGTTGGGGATTTAGCTCAGTGGTAGAGTGCTTGCCCAGCAAGTGCAAGGCCCTGGGTTCGGTCCTCAGCTCTGGAAAAAAAAAAAAAAAAGACAAAATAACAAAAAAGACAAAAAAAAAAAAAACCAAAAGTAGCAAAACTAAAAACATAAAAACAATCACATTCAATATGCATTCAATATGCATCATCACCAAAAATTAAATGGATGGTGGGAAATGACTTGTTTGGAAAATAAAACATGATGTGTATCTGGGAGTCTTTCATTTTACAAAAACAAACTTTTTTTTTTGGTTTTTCAAGACAGGTTTTTTCTGTGTAGTTTTGGTGCCTGTCCTGCATCTCGCGCTGTAGACCAGGCTGGCCTTGAACTCACAAAAATCCGCTTGGCTCTGACTCCCAAGTGCTGGGATTAAAGGCATGCGCCACTGCTGCCTGGCACAAAAACAAACTTTTACCTTATATCATTGTGGCATCTTTACAAATTTTTTCCTTTTACATACCAAGCATTTTTTGAGCTGAATGCTAGGCCTGCTGCCTCGTGAAATGCAACAAGAACCCAAAGCCATGATTCATTACAGGGATTCAGTCCATTTGTATAAGGTTTGCAGGAGCAGTAAAACAAACCATTGTTTACATTGTATAACACTATCTTCTGTGCATGTCATGGCATTGCCCTCTTGAACTCTCAGCAGCTGGGATTACCCTCAGGAGACTCAGACATGATTTGGTCCATTAATTCTATCATAAGGGGAGGGGCTCATGAGGTCTTACCTATTCCTAAAGATAAGTAGGCAGTTAATAGTTGCTTACTGGGGGCAGCTCACAAGGCCCCACTCTTCCCTGAGAATATATAGGTAGTTAACAGTTGCTGAGAGTGGGACTCTGGAGTACATACCCTCAAGGAGAGATAGTCAGTTAACAGTTGCTGAAAGAGAGACTTGGGCCTCACCCCTTCCAGAAGATAGGCACGGTTGGGGATTTAGCTCAGTGGTAGAGTGCTTGCCTAGCAAGTGCAAGGCCCTGGGTTCGATCCTCAGCTCAAAAAAAAAAATAGATCCAGAAGATAGGCAGTTAACAGTTGCTGAGCATGGGACTCAGGAGCCCCACCAAGGATAGACAGACAGTTAATAGTTGCAGAGAATGGGGCTCAGAAGGACACCCCTGCACTGCCAAGGATAGATAGGCAGTTAAGAGTTGATGAGGGAGAGAATCAGGATTCCCTAACCCTCCCAGAGACTAGGCAGGCAGTAGTTTAACCAGGCATAAATTGTTCATGCTCCTGTAACCCCCATTAAGCTCATTGGCTCGCCATGCTAGACATGGTTGAAATTTTTTCTTTGGTCTGTAGCTTGGTGCTCTATATGAGGTAAATAGGTATTTGTTCATCTCCCTAGAAAAAGCCACACAAAAATTAGAATATGGTGGTCCATTTACCTAAAAGTCCTGGATTTTGAGAGATACTATTTCTTTAAATTCACAAAAAATCCATATTTTAGGGACTTTTTTTTTTTAGTGATTCCACACAAGAATAGCCATGCCATTTATGCCATTGCATTTTCACTTTGTCAAAAGTTCTGGCAGAAAGAGCAGGACTTAAAGGTTTGGGTTTTTTGGTTTGGTTTCATTAATTCTTGGAATAGAACAGGAGAGATGACTCAGTGGTTAAGAGCACTGGCTGCTCTTGCAAAGGACCCAGGTTCAATTACCAACACCCACATGGATGGCTCACAACCAGCTGTAACTCCAGTTCCAGGGAACCCAATACCCTCTTTCTGGCCTTTGCATGTACCGGGCACACATATGGTGATGCATGGACATACATGCAGGCAAAACAGCCATACACATAAATTTTTTTTTAATTCTTGGATCGTGATAAGATACATCACCTAGGTACCCTGTGTACTAAATAAATGAGAACTGTCAAAACATGAGTTGAGTACTTCCTGAGGAAGTGGGGACAAGTTGAGTGGCCTAACATCTTTGAATACTGGTACTGATCATTTTTCTCCCTGTATTTATCTAAAGTATATGGCAGGAAACCTTAAGAAATACTGCCTTTTCACGAGCCCATTGCTGTCCATACATTAAACATGAGCAGCACATATACAGTTTAAAATTTTCAGTAACCACATTAAAGAGTAAAAAGATATAGGTAAAATTACTTTTCAGTAATATTTTATTTAACCCAATATATCTAAAGTACTGTCATTTCAACAAGTAATCTACAGGAATAATTACACAGTTAACATTATTTTCTAGTTGAGTATGTGAAATGCAGTGTGTATTTGATAGTTATAACATATAACAATTCATTTACCACATTTCCAGTGCTCAGTAGCAACATATGGCTAGTGACCACCATACTGCAAAGTAGAGGGCTACACAGTTCCAAAAATGTGCCAGATAGGTTTAAATATGAATGGGAGAAAACACCCAAAAGTCCTGTTTGGGGTTGTGTCGAATGAAATTAAAACTGGAACCTGACTTTTAGTAGGCTCCAGGCCATCACCTTGCATGAGTTCAATCAAGGACCATCCCCTTCAAAATGAAATCATTGTATTTGAAGCAAAACATCCATTAGACATCTTAACTTTTCTCCTTATATAAGTGAACCCAGACTACTCATTAGCTTTAATCATCATTAATATTTTCTCCCAACTATCTTCAAAGTAATTGTTAGGCCTGTGCTTGCACAATGCACACTTCTCTAATTGCCATGATCTCAGAGAGATCCTCCACCTCAGCCTCCTGAGTGTTGGAATTGCTCCCACATAACTAGCTACTCCCTTGTATCACTTTGTAAGGATCCAACAAAAGCCTCTAAATGCCATAACCTTTAAATGGCTATAAAGCACCTGGCTTCAAGGCGACTGAGTAGTAGGAACAGCTCAGCTCTCAGAACTGAGCTCAACTTCAAAGGATTTTCCTAGTACATCCTGCTGCTGAAGAGGAAAAGAACATCCCGTCAGCAGCATAAGACTGTGTAAGCACTCCACACACTCATACAAACCCTACCTACTGTTATCCTACTGTGAAACACAAGATTACCAAGGTACGCTTCCCTCTCATGAGCCACAAAGATGATTCAACTGTGGGCCAGGCTTAACCTCTGAGCATTAGTGTCCTCATTTGTAAAAAACTTAAAAGCTGTCCCCACAGAATCCTAAAAAATATTGAAAATATGTAAGATTTTCGGCATGGTGGACACCCAGGGAATGCTATTTCCCTTTTCCTTATTTGGACACATTTAGTACTCTAGTTATTCATGTATCAATCCTTGGAATTAAATATCTTGATGTTAAATATTTAACTACTGATTTGAACAGGTGGTATTGAATATTCAAACTAATAGAGAAATAGTCTTAAGATAACTAATCTGGCCAGGCAGTGGTAGCACATGCCTTTCTTCCTAGCACTCAAGAGGCAGAGGCAAAGGGATCTCTGTGAGTTGGAGGCCAGCCTGGTCTACAAAGTGAGTTCCAGGACAGCTAGATTGTTACACAGAGAAACTCTGTCTTGAAAAACCAAAAAAGAAAAAAAGATAACATCTGCACATTTAATCGGTGCTATGTGATAAAACAGCTTTTCCTGAAAGCTTTTAAACAAGTATTTTTAGCAGTAAGCCATAAATTACTTTTAAAAACATAAGTTTAGACTATGTTTCCCTTTCGCAGTAAATTAGATACTTCTGAAGCCTAAATTGCTTAAATTGATGTAGTTCTTATTTCTCACACTTTAATCAAGAGGTTTCTGTTCATACTGGGGGAAAATCCTGCATCAGTGAGACTCCTTCATCCTTGTAAATGCTTCTGAAGGCTAGTACTTGGGAGAGGACTGTTTGATACCACAAAAGGGTAATAAAGCCATGTGCCTCTCCTCTGATCTCATTCAAGAGCAAGAAAGGATTTACTTTGTCAATTCTTTTCCATATATATTACAAAATAACTTTAACCTTGTGAAATACAACATAAGTACAATGTAAGTACTCAAGTTTCTAATATATTTTATCTTGTACTATTTTAAAAACAATAAAGCAGTATCTGAAAAAAAATACATTCCAGTCATGTTTTGAAAGCTATTTAGTAGATGATGTGTTAGATGTAGCTATTATCATGCTAAATTCGGCTACTTTAAATCTGTATTCAAATATATTTAATTTTTTAAAAACATAATATTCTTCTAAATTTATTTTTATTTTATGTTCATTGGTGTTTTGCTTGCATGTATGTCTTTGTGATGGTGTCTGAAGCCCTGGAACTGGAGTTACAGACAGGTGTGAGCTGCCATGTGGGTGCTGGGAATTGAACCCAGGTCCCCTGGAAGAACAGACAGTGCTCTCAACCTCTGAGCCATCTTTCCAGCCCCCAAAACATAATATTATTTAAACAGAATTTTAAGTCTAAATGCTTATACAAGAAAACTTTAAAAAAATAACTTTAGGGACTAGGGATGTAGCTTAATTGGTACAGTGCCTGCCTAGAATACAGGAAGTCCTGAGTTTGAACCCCAGCACTGCATTAAAAATGGGCGTAGTGGTACACACCTACAGTCCCAGCACTTAGGAGGTGGAGGCCTGAGATTGAGAAGTTCAAGGTCATCCTCCCTACACAGAGAAAGTTCCATGCTAGCCTGGGCTACAAGAAGCTGCATAGAGCCGGGCAGTGGTGGCGCACGCCTTTAATCCCAGCACTCGGGAGGCAGAGCCAGGCGGATCTCTGTGAGTTCGAGGCCAGCCTGGGCTACCAAGTGAGTCCCAGGAAAGGCGCAAAGCTACACAGAGAAACCCTGTCTCGAAAAACCAAAAAAAAAAAAAAAAAAAGCTGCATAGAAAGGGAAAGGGGGGAGATGAAAGGAAATGGAGGAAAGAAAGGGAAGAACTTAGCCATATGAAAGCGTATGTTGTGCACTAATTCTCAGTGAGTTAACTTTAAGAGAGCTGCCCAGAAGGTACAGGACAAAAACTACTCACCCTCACCAATTAAGGTCAGATGTGTTAGTGAAGTGAATTTTGGCTTTAAAATGTTAATAGAACAGTGTCTTCAACAACATAAGTTTTACATTAACATAAGTTTACATTAACTTAATTAACATGTCGGAGGACAACTCAAGGGAGTCATTTCTCTCCTTCCACCACGTGGGTCCTGGGGACTGAACTCAGGTTGTCAGTCTTGGCAGCAAGTATCCTTACCTACTGAGCCATCTTGCCAGCCCCCTGGAGCACCAATTAAATAAGTAAAAGCCACTCTACATGGAAAGTATTTCACATCATGAAAAACTTTAGAATGTCAATATATAGAAACAGAAGCTTCAAGCCCTGAAGAATAAGGAAGCAAAATTAAACATTTTTTTACTGGGCAAGGTGGCTCCAGTCTGTTATCCTGAATTCTGCAGGCAAAAGGATTCTGAAATCAAGGCTAGCCCAGGCTATATCACATCTCTGACTACCACCACCAGTTGCCTAAGGGCTAGGGGTGAATCTGTAACAGTGTTCGCCTAGCATGGATGAGACCCTGGTTGATCCTCAACACTACTGAAAAGTTTTCTAATTTATGTGCTCAAGGACTATGAATGTACACTGGCTGCCTAACAGCTATGCAGTTTCATCATAAAATCATCTAACTGGTTTGCAAGTTTCCAAGCCTCAGGGCATCAGCATAAGGCAATCTCAATCTTGGGGGACAAAGAATACCCCTTTTTAAAACAGAAATTGGTAGGGATAAAAATGGGCTGCCAGAACAGGCGGAGGTGGCTGACCAGCAGACCACAGATGTGCCTGCAGAAAACGGAGAGGCTGAGAACCAGAGTCCAGCCTCTGAAGTTGAAGAGAAAGAAGCCAAGTCCGACTAACCATCCATTGTGTCTGTCAGTGTCCCCGCCTCCCTTCTTGTACAATCCAGAGGAATATTTTTTTTTGTTTGTTTGTTTTTCGAGACAGGGTTTCTCTGTGTAGCTTTGTGCCTTTTCTGGAACTCACTTGGTAGCCCAGGCTGGCCTCGAACTCACAGAGATCCGCCTGGCTCTGCCTCCCGAGTGCTGGGATTAAAGGCGTGCGCCACCACCGCCAGGCCAGAGGAATATTTTTACCAACTATTTTGTAAATGCGAGTTTTTTAGTAGCTCTAGAAACATTTTTAAAAGGTGGGAGGAAGTCCCGCCTCATCCCATTTTTTAAGTGTAAATGATTTAAGAGGTTAAATCACTTGCTGGTTGTTTATTTTTTGGTACAACCAGAAAAGAGCAGGATACTGAATCAAGAGAGGCTGTGACTGTCTCGGGGGTCACCCTAACATTCCGTAGAGGGGGCTAGTTTTATATCCTACAACACAAAGCATACTTGGAGTCTTGGCCGTGCATTTGTGTCTGGAATATTTTCAGTTATTTCTGGTCTCGTCTTTCTAGTAGAACTGTATCCTAAAAACCACTCCTCGGTCCTTGTCCTGTCAGAACTGTCTCTGGTCACGGCAGTCCATTTTCCTAACAATTGTGATAATGTGCTGTGAAAGATTGAAATTTTGAATATGTACTGTATGTGGCATAAAGTTGTGAGTCAGTGGAATTGAGGATTGTGAGCATTTGATTGTTATGTGAGGTCTTAGGGAAAACTTGCCAAGTTTAGGCTGGAACATCACTGGAATAAGTTCAAAGAGAAACAACACATGGCTCTTTTGGGTACGTGAACACAATGTCTGACTCTTAGAGTTTGGTTCTATGTTTTAAGAATTGAAATGTCTGTGTACTCAACCAATAAAGTCTCAGTTGCGAAAGAGTAAAAAAAAAAAAAAAAAAAAATGGGCTGCCAGATCTTAGAACTCGCAGTAAGTTTGATGAACAAGGAAACTAAATTTGTTTTTTTGGTTTTTTTTTTTTTTTTAAGATTTATTTATTTATTATGTATATGGAAGAGGGTGCCAGATCTCATTACAGATGGTTGTGAGCCACCATGTGGGTGCTGGGAATTGAACTCAGGACCTCTGGAAGAGCAGTTGGTGCTCTTAACCTCTGAGCCATCTCTCCATCCCGGTTTTTGGTTTTTCAAGATAGGGTGATAGAGTTTCTCTTTGTAGCAGCCCTGGCTGTCCTACAACTTGTTCTCTAGACCAAGCTGGCCTGGAACTCACTGAGATCCTGATGCCCTTGCCTCCTGAGTGCTGGGATTAAAGGTGTGAGCCACTACCTCCAGGCTGAAGGAAACTGAATTTGTGTTGAAGGCTTGTGTTAAAATGGCACTTTCTCCAAACAAGAGCTTAGTCACAACCAGTCTTGCTGAAAAGCAACTCCTTTGCCTGCATGCTTGTGGAAGCCAGAAGTTACTTATTACACTACAGGAAACAAAATGATAGTTGGCAATTATCACTGACAAGCTATACGATTAAAGATTAAAATAGGAAAGGTAAAGCTTTGTATCTTGTAAATCTAGATGTTTTTCCTGTGGTAGAATTCCAAGAATAACTTAAGTGAACTTTAAGGGAGTAAATAATTCATTATGATCTATCATTTATTGTTCCTCATTCACCCTGACGAAATTAAGTATTTGAAAAGCTGGGCATGGTGGTGCATAACTGGTAATCCAAGTACTCAAGGGACTGGGCAGGAGGATCAGAAGTTCAGGGCAGCTTGAACTATACACATAGCAAGACCTTTCCTCAAGGGGAAAAGAAGAATCTTGAAAATATTTGGATGATTTGATGGATTTTTTTTTCTGTTTTTGCCTGAAAGAAAAACCAATGTCGTGCATGCTGATAGTAAGAAATCTGCAATGGATTGGAGATGGCTTAGTGGTTGAGAGCAATTGTTCTTATAAAGGACCCAAGTTTGTTCTCCAGAGAACATGCAGGCAAAACACTTATACATATAAAAATTCTAAAAATAAGTCTTCTACACATCATAAGCCATTGAACTAATGTTCCACAAGAAACTGATACCTATAGTTCTATTTTTAATTAACTGCTTCCGATAGTTACACATCTTTCCTTCCTCTAATCAAGTTTTCTTTATCCATTTGAGGTATCAAGTCTCATTACCATTTCTATTTGCTGCATTTCACAAACACACTAATTGGCAAAACAATCCATTTAATTGTAATTGAATATTAGTAGTAAAGCATGTCATTCTCTCCAAGGGTTTTAAGACAAAATTATTTTTACTACTTTGTCTTATTTCTCAGAGTATTCGAGGATAAAATTTAGTGTTCTTCAATTGTTACTCTAAAGCAAATGTTAATTTCCTCCCTGTGACTTTTTTATTTCAGGGTTTTGTTGTTGTTGTTGTTGGAAGTAGCATCTATGTAGTCCAGGCTGGCCTAAAACTCACATTCATCTGGGATTAATGAACTGCTCATAATAAACAATATCAGAAGAAACTCCTGAGAGTCTCTCCTTTAATCCATTCTATGATAGATTTTATTCACTAAAAGGCTGGCTTTAGAGACAAGGTAGAATAAGCTGGTTTCCAAGCCTCAATCTGCCTCCTCCAGCCTTCTGAGTACCAGTATTGTAGGCAATCATAGAGGTGCACTACCATACCTGGCTTCTTTGTTTTTCAGGCAGGTCTCTGTAAGTAGCAAGGGCTGGCTTTAAATTCATGGTAGTCCTTCTTAGGTCTCCCAAGTGCTAGGACTACAGGCATGTACCACCATACTCAACTTCCTAATTCTAATGCTTATTTTAAAACTGACCCTCGCCGGGGGTGGGGGTGGGGGTGGGGGTGGGGTGGTGGTGGTGGTAGCGCACACCTTTAATCCCAGCACTGGGAGGCAGAGCCAGGCGGATCTCTGTGAGTTCAAGGCCAGCCTGGGCTACAGAGTGAGTTCCAGGTAAGGCGCAAAGCTACACAGAGAAACCCTGTCTCAAAAAAAAAAAAAAAAAAAAAAAACAAATAAAACTGACCCTCAATTTTGTTTATTCACATTCACACCAATCTGATGTCACTGTAATCCTTGACTAGGAATTAATTGGTTTTAAAACAATACTAAATAAACTCATGTTATAGTTGGCAAATCTCACTATTCCTGCCATAAAAAGTTTACTAAAAATATATCATTCATTTACATGCATCAGTCTTTAAACAGACTGGTATGGCTTCATTACAAAATGCTGTAAGACTTTGACATTAAAAGTAGAGTTATGCCAGGCGGTGGTGGCGCACGCCTTTAATCCCAGCACTCTGTGAGTTAGAGTCCAGCCTGGTCTGCTACACAGAGAAACCCTGTCTCGGGGGAAAAAAAAAAAAAAAAAAAAGTAGAGTTATATTTGGTCTAATTTTCTTTTTTTTTTTTCTGTGCTAAAATGATTATAACATATTTAATGAATATGCTCTACAGGGTTTCCAGAATATTTTAATGGCCTACTCTTACACCAAGTTTGTGGTTGCTTGAGACCTCAGAAGTGATAGTTATATTGACATGGGATTTATGTTTCCACTGTTTTTCTTTCATTACAAATCAATTTTAGTAGATACTCCTTTAGAAATTAGAATCATTTTGAATTTCCTGAAGAACATTGAGAGAGATGTCCTCAATATTAAGGAATCTTAGATAAGCAAAATTAAAATATTTACATTTTGTTTGGGCATGCACTCATATTTCCATCAATACATAATTGCTGTGTTTATGTTACCATGACCAACAAAAAAATGAAAATACCTCTGCAAATTTTGCAAATTGCTGTTTATTTATCTTCTTCTAAAGCACTATACCTAGAAGGTATATACTATTGTGTATCCTCACTTATGATGTGTTTAGATGGGGAACTTGCTTGTATAGAATTATTATTTAACAAATAGCATATGATCTCTATGTGGGGATTATCATATCCCTCAATTTGGAAATGTTCATGACTACCCTTGGGATAAATCCAGCTGGTTTTGTTTGAAGTTGATGTTTTTTAAAAAGAGGTAAAAGAAAAGAAAACATGAGCTGGTCTTGGTGGTGCAGCCCATAATCCCAGTTTCATAGGAGGTTGAAGCAAGACAATTGGAAGTTCAGGGACTGCTGGATTATAGAATGAGTTCAAGGCCAGCTTAGGTAAATTAGTGAGACCTTGTCTTAAAATAAAATGAAGCCTAGGGATACAGCCCAGTGTCAGAGCACTTGCTTAGCATTTACAAAGTCTTGAGGCCAACCTCCAGTTTGAGGGGGTTGTGGGGGGCAGCTGCTAACAGAACAACAGCAAAACATGAGTCTGCTAGAAGAGATTGATTGATCAAGCTGTAAGGCACTGAACTATGGGATAACCATCTAACCTGAGATAGTGAACTATTACAACTCCAAAGCATATGGATTTAAAATTTTTTTAATCTACTGTGTGCTAGTTGTTTTGCCTGTGTATATGTCTATGCACCGCATATATGCCTGGTACCAATGAAGGCTCTTCTAAATCCCTTGTAACCAGAGTTACAGACAGTCGTGAGCCACTATGGGGTTGCTGAGAACCTAACCCAGTCTTCTGTGCTATCTCTCCATTCCTACATTTGGATTTAAAAAAAAAAACTTTATACTGGATACAATGTAAGAGGTACTTTTATAGTTAGTTTATATGCAATTTGTACTTATTTGAAACAGGGTCTCACTATGTAGATGAGACTGGCCTCAAACTCAGAGATCTGCCTGTCTCTGCCTCCCAAGTGCTGTGGTTAAAAGTGTGAGCCACAACACCCAACACAAATTTGCAAAATTCTGTTGACTAAAATTGGAAAAGTATTGTAATTAATACTGACTTTATAAATTGGTCTTGGGGCTATCACCATTGCTCATTTTTTCTTCATGAAGTTTTCTATACTCACTACACTAGAAGCCCCTTAATTGCAAGAGCTTCTTGTATATTTTTCCTTTGTGCCATTCTATATAGAAACAATACCTATTGAGATCAACTGACCTGGGCTGAGTAAAAATGAGCCAAGTACACAAGAATAGCTGGAATGGAAGTTAAGTTTGGCACAGATTTAATTTTGAAATTTAAAACTTGTGTCATGTTGCTCAAAAGATACCAGGCCCTCTCTATTACTCTCAGGAATACAGGTGAATTTTCCTTCAAGCATGCTGCAGAAAGTAGCTCATCTTTCTGCTAGTTTAGCATCTCTCAGTTGGCTCCCATACATGGCCTATGTTTAAAAACTGAAAAGGCCAGCTGGCATGGTGGTGCTCGCCTTTAATCCCAGCACTCGGGAGGCAGAGGCAGGCAGATCTCTAAGTTCAAGGCCAACCTGGTCTACAAAGCAAGGTCCAGGAAAGCCAGGGCTGTTACACAGAGAAACCCTGTCTTAAAAAAAAAATGGGAAAAAAAAACCTGAAAAGGCCTGCACAAGTAAGAGTGGCACCCCTGATTAAAACTGATGAGATGAGGCCTGAAACTCAGGAGAGGCAGGCAACCTACTAGTCTACCAAGGCAACAGTCAGTGTACCTTAGCATAGTACAAAAACCAGCACAAATATTGATGTTGAATATTTAAAAAGTGTTCTCTATACCCACTGTGACAGTGGTTGGGTACAAGGAATAATCATTCTAGAAACCAGGCAACATAAAGTTTTAACTTCTCCAGTCCATGTTTGTGTGTGCCATGTTTTTCATTGTTTGCACCACACAGACAATCTTGGTCAACTAACATTATTTTAGCAGGAAAAATAAAAGCTCAATACTTGGTTTTGGCACAAGTGGCACATATATTATTATTAGGACTATACGGAGCTACAGGCATCAAAATGTGTGCTTCTGCCTCAGAATTAGAGACAGGAATTTGAAATCAGTAAGTCAGCATAAATGTTTTGAGACAAGATCTCACTATGCACACCTGGCTGACCATATCAGGCTAGCCTGAAACTCAGATTCTCATGCCTGAGTGCTAGGATAAAAGGCATGCACCACCACATCCAGGAAGACTTTTTTATCTACCAGGAATAACTACAAAAATTGAGCAATATGGTAAATTATAAGATACAACTGTCACAAAAAAAGGGAAATATTAGATATAGAACTTGAAAAGGATATAGGAAGTAAAATATCAGGGCATCTCTACAGGCCAAGAAAGACAAGCTTTTGGTACTGATAAGCATTCTAATTGAGGATGAATCAGGAAAAATTCTTCAAGCCTTACCCCAACCCAGATGAAATATTATTATCCCAAGTTATCAACCTTTCTTTGCTCCCTGTATTTACCAAGAAACTTCTTGTTTACTAATTGTTCACCCTATCTAGGCCCTTTACACAAACTTATATATTTATATTCTAACTGGGAAATCTCCAAGTCTTACATGGTCCATCAGTGGGTAATGGTTTGCCAATCTGAGGATCAGATCTTTATCTGTGTTCACTTATGTTAGTTATATCCTAGGAGGCCCAGCTAGAACAGCCAGCTGAATGATCTCTCTCTCTTTACTATCCACCCTCACCATTCTCACCAACTTCTAACTGTAACAGGGGTCACCACAATCTTGTAAATGTCTGTATCCATCTGAAAAATAAAATCACATGTCAAGATTGGTAAACAACCAAAAGAGATGGCTGAGACACTAGCATAACAAGGCCACTGGGAAGAAAGGCCTTTATCACTAAAACAAGTATTCTTTTAACTCCAAAACAGATTACTGTTCTTTCTATAGGTGGCCCATTGTCCTCAGGATAGGAGACAGACATTTTGAAGGGAATATATTGGAACACAAAGATGAAAGTTTAAATCTCTTATGGCATGATTTGACTCAAGAGAAGGCACTACAAATGAACCTTAATCTGATGAAACCTGTTTTTACAGGATTACATACTGTATATTCCTGTGTACAAGGGACAGTGATACAATGGGGAAAAAATAAAGAACATGAGAACTTCCTAAGAAAAAACTACATTTCTTAAATGATTTAAAAAGATAAAAGAATATGGATTTAATATAAAAACAAGTATCAACCAAATACAATATAAGCATCTTGTCTGGTCCCTAACTCAAGGAAACTAACAGTTTATAAAACTTGAAAAGAGACAACTGAGGGAGTCTGAGTTTAGATAGTTGATCATATTAGAAAATAATGTTTTAAGTATTCTCAGGGTATGTGATTCTATTTTTAAAGACTATCTTTTTAAAGATACATATTACAATAGTTAAAGGAGAAATAATAGGCTAAGATTTGCTGCACAGTAACTGGGGAGTAGTGAAGAAAACTGAAGCATAGATAAAGGAAGATTGGTCCTAAAGTGAAGCAGGGAGCTGAAGGAAGGAAAGTCTGTTATACTACTACCCATAGTTTAGAACTGTTTGGAACATTCCACAGTGAAATCTAGAACAATGACAACAACAACAACACATACACACACACACACACACACACACACACACACACACACACACACACACACGGAAACACTGCTGGGTGCCTCTGAATAATGGAATCAAATTCCAAATCTAGCTTCTAGCCCCATAACTAGACAAACTATCTAGGAATCCACCATCAACTGGCAAACACATTTACCAAATCATCTTCTATTGTTAACCTAAATAGGACATTGAGTTGTCTGGTGAGTCACTCACCAGATATCCTTTAATGTCCAAGTTGGCTACCCAATTATAATTTGTGTTTAAGTTAAAATAATTTCTGAAGCTAATAGAATTTTAGCATCCATAGAATTTATTCAGCATAAGCACAGAGGCATTGTCTTCATGCTGTCACACACAGACACAAACACAGATATAGTACAGTATCCATATTTAGCCCAAGCACATTCCTTTTGAGGCTCATTTATATGTCTTCATATGCCAAAGCCCATCATTTAAATAATGGATATTTTCAATGCCAATTCCTTTGTTGACTTTCTCACTGTAAAAAGAAAAAATACATAAACAGGTTTTATGAGTTTTATAGGCTTATTCATTCATAAGAAAGACAATCCAAAGTGTCTTGTTACTTTATAATCACTGAGCAACATGTAGGAAATTTCTTGCTATTATATTATTGTCTGCATTAAACTACAGTACTCTGTGGCAGTTTGTGGGGTTTGGGGATTTGGTTGATCTGACTTTTCTTTTAGTTGGCTATTTTTTTTTTTTGTAGTACTACAGAATCAAACCCAGGGCCTCATGCATGCTACAAAAGCACTCCACCACTGAGCCACATAATCACTCTTGAAAATCATATTTAAGTGATTCTAAAGCTGGGTGAGGTAGCACACACCTGTAATCCCAGCACTAGAGACAGATAGGAATTCAAGGTCATCCTCAACTGCTTGGTTAGTTCAAGGTCAACCTGGGCTACAAAAGACCCTATCTCAAACATTCAAAAAACAGCCAGATGTCAGTGGCAAATGCCTTTAATCCCAGCACTTTGGAAAGCAGAGGCAGGCAGATGTCTGTGAGTTTGAGGCCAGCCTGGTCTACAGAGTGAGTTCCAGGACAACCAGGGTTACACAGAGAAAACATGTCTGGGGCAGGGGGGTAGGTACCAGAAAGTAAATAAAGATACTGACTTTAGCAGTATAACAAACAATCAAACAGAATGATACCATCAAAATAAGAAAAATAGCAACACTAAATCTCAAAGCAAAATTAATAGAATTTCAGTTCTATATGTTGGAAACATGCTACATTTCTTCTATCACCAGATCAGAATATAAAACGGTGAAAAATGCTGAACTATATCATTATTTGTTTTTGAGACAGAGTCTCACTTTGTAGTCCCAAATCAGCCTCTAACTCACAATCCCCCTACCTCCACCTCACAAAGTGCTAGGATTATAGTCATGTGCTATTACACCCAGCTGTATTAGTGTTTTCAAAACTAGCAGTAAAATACACACCCTCTATCACTGATTTAAATCTAGATACTAATACACACCCTCTATCACCGATTTAAATCTAGATATTAACACATACCCTCTATCACTGATTTAAATCTAGATACTAACACATACCCTCTATCACTGATTTAAATCTAGATACTAAAGAGAAAATCCTAAAGCACCACATACATAGGTATATAACACTTGTTTTAGCACATGTTTCATTTCAAAATGCTTAAGAATGTAACTCTGAAGACAGAATGAGTTGTAATGGCTTCCTAAGTGTTAGGAAAATTAAGAAATGAGCTACTTTGCTTAGCTATTTGTAAGATGTGGTATGAATGACATCGAACTTCACCTGTAACTGATGTTGCCTGAGCTACCACTCATATTTCAGTTAAGGGAGCCTAAAGTGAGACTTACATATCTTCTGCAGACATCTTCATGACGCCAACACACAAAGCATGTTGCTTTCCTTCTGCCATGATTGCCTGAAAACAAGCTAAGAAAACTATTTCTCAATTTGGGGAAGGGAAGTGTGAGAAACAATGATTGTTTTGCCACCTGAGCCCATCTTTTGTTCTCTCCCAGACCACTGATTCCTTAAGAGCAGGAACCTAGGAGTCTTTGGGTACAATGTAAATATCCAATAAATCCTAAATTAATCCATCACTATAGTTTCAAGCCAAATATCAGTATCGCACCTCCCTATGAACCAAACCAGAAAGTCGGGCAAAAATAAGATAAAACTTATTGTAGATAAATACTAAAGTCTGTGAAATACATATCAATTGCTTTAGTTATTACCACCACCAAATGGTGGCTATATATAAATAACACATAAGGTAATAATTATATACCCAGCTTGGCAAGGTACAAGCTGATAATTGCCACACTCAGAAAGTTAGGGAAGGAAAACCATAAACTGCAGGAAAGCCTGAGCTACACAGCTAGTAAGGTCAGTTCTATGTTACATAACAAGACTATCTCAAAAAATATATTTCCATTCTGTTTTGATGAGCCCCTTGTAACAGTTTCAACCTTTATACAATTGAAACAATGATTCTGGTTATCTTTCAAAGCTTCTGTTTTATGCTGCAGTGTTTGTTGAGTTCAAATATACACAGAATCTCTCTACTAGTTTTTGCAATTCCTGTAAATCTACTATTTCAAATGAGTGAAACCGCATCTCCAAAAGGGGATGGAGGGTGGGTATGATGGTAAAGTTTAGGTACTAGGGAAATCTTCCAGTCAAGGAAAAATTCAGAACTTAAAACATACCACTGTTTAAATCTATAAACATAAAAGGTAACCTTGTCCTCACAGAATACTTTTCTCCATTGACTTTCCAGTGGTCCATTCAGTATAGCACAAAAATTTGAGCACCTAGTATGTGACTAGTATCTACGTCAATGCAATGTGTATCTAATATATACAACTTATTCTATCCTTTAGGTATAAATGCCACAAAAGAGAAAACCTTCTTTTGAGCACAAGGCACAGAATACACTTTTTTTTTAAAGATAGTGTCACATTATGTAGCCCTGGCTGCTCTGGTACTATGTAGACCAGGATGGTCTAAAATTCAAAGATCTTCCTGAGTACTAAAAGCATGTACCTACCACTACACCCTGGTATTTTTGTTTTTGAAGCTGGCCTCAAACTAATGGCAGTCTTCCTGCCTCAGCCTTCCAAGTGCTGGGATTACAGGTGTAAGCCACCACATCTAGTTAAGACACATCTTTAAATGCATTCCAACACTCCATAGTGATTTCCTTGTTCTCACCAATTATGATTCCTTTTTTCAACCTGAGGCAAATGACCACTCTGTCTATGACAAAGGAAAAGATGGATTCCTGTCCTAATGGACAAAAACCTATTTTATAGATAATATAGATGAAATATTGCTGCAAAATGGAAATGATACAGAATCACTTAGTCCTATTCATGGCATAACTATATCCTTTAAACTGTATGGAGCAGGGGTGCACCTCTATAATATCAGCACTTGGGAGGCTGGAGCAGGATTGTGAATTCAAAACCAGTCTGAACTACCAAGTAAGATCCTGAAATGGGGGGTGGGAAAAGAGGCAAGACACGGTGGCACACACCCGTAATCTAGCACTTGGGAAGTGGAGGCAGGAAAATCATCAATAGTTCCAGGCCAGCCTAGGCTGCATGAGACCCTGTCTCAAAAACAAACAAACAAAAAAAATGGGTTTCCTCCCTAGACAAAGAAGATAATAGGAGTTATTAAGTGTGATCATGGCTTAAAAGAATAACATGGCCATATGTGGTGGTCACACCCTTACTTCCCATGTTTAAGACGCAGAGGCAAGAAGATCTCTGTGAATTTGAGGCCAGCCTGGTCTACATAGCAACTTCTTTGCAAGCCAGTGCTACATAGTAAAACACTGTCTCAAAAAGAATAAAAAGCCCAACATAACAAGCTGTGCTGTACATGAAGACTATTCCTTGATTTGAAGCAGTCTCAATTTGTCACTAGTTCTTCTATTTCTGATTTGGTTTTGAGCCACAGTCTCATGTACTCCAGCCTGACCTTGAACTCATGACTCTTGTCCTATCTCAGCTTCCCAGGTGGTGGGAATACAGACGGATACCACTACTTACAGATCCATGTGCATTTCTTTTAAAAAGTTGAATAGGGGGGCTGAAGAGATGGCTCAGAGGTTGAGAGCACTGGCTGCTCCTCCAAAGGTCCTGAGTTCAATTCCCAGCAACCACATGGTGGCTCACAACCATCTGCAATGAGATCTGGTGCCCTCTTCTGGCCTGCAAGGATGTGTGCAGGCAGAACACTGTATACATAATAAATAAATAAATCTTAAAAAAAATAAAAAAAAAGTTGAATAGGTTATATTGAATTTTTTGCTCCTGTGGTTATTTTCTTTTGTTTTCTTTTCTTTTGGTTTGGTTTTTTGAAACAAGGTTTCTCTGTGTAGCTTTGGCTGTCCAGGAACTCACTCTGTAGACCAGGCTGGCCTTGAACTCACAGAGATCCGCCTGCCTTTGCTTTCCTGGGTGCTAGGATTAAAGGTGAGTGCCGCCACCGCCTGCCCCATGGTTATTTCTTAAGGTCTCACTTGTTCCTTTTTTGAAACTACATTGCAGTGTCTCTAAATGTATTTATTTGACCTATTACATTCATTATTAATATCTGCCACCTTCTTTTCTAATGAGATCTGTAAGAACACAAACTAAGATAGTCAATCTGGGGGGCATCTAGCCCTTGCAAATGAGGTATATTTAAAAATTCATCCTTAGCCAGGAGTGGTGGTGCATGTCTTTAATCCCAGCACTTGGGAGGCAGAGGCAGATGGATCTCTTTAAAGTAAGCCTGGTTTGTATATAAGTTCCAGGACACCCAAGACTATGTAAGAGAGACCCTGTTTCAAAAAAACAAACAAAAGCCCTAGCCAGATAAGGTGGCTCATGCCTGTGATCCAACACTTGAGAGCTAATGCAGGCAGATCACCAAGAATTCAAGACTAGACTTTGTCAAAAAGAAAAAAAATTCTATTTAAATATTTTCAAGTTGGACATATTAAAAATCTTAAAACATTTTCAGAGAGGGGGGGGAGGAGTGGTGATACTCACCTGTAATCCTAGTACTTGGAAAAGCTGAACTAGGAGGATCACTGTGAGTTCAAGGCTAGCATGTGCTGCATATCAAGACTATCTTTAAATATAAAAATACACATTTCTCTTAGAGAAAATATGTTCTCAGGTCCAAACCAACCACCTAAATGTCAATTTTTAGGCTGGGTATAGTAATAGATGCTTGTAAGCCCAGCATTGGGAGGCTGAGAAAGGAAGATTCAAGGCTACCCCAGGCTACCTATCGAGTTCCAGGCTAATCCAAGCTATATAACAAGATACTCCCTCCCCCACCCCACCCCCACACACAGGCAAAGTAAAAGTGAATTTTTTAAATAAATGTTGAAGACTCTTAGTATTTCTCCTAATACAGAGTTGTTGCTTGAGATATGAGAAACTGTACCTGTTGCCTCAATTCAGTTCCCTCTTGAATGTTTTTACTCCACTATATCTGGATAGTTAAACTAAACGTTAAAGTGGCAAGTTCATGTACAAAAGAGGATCCAATCATATCACCTGTAACCTATTCATAATCAAGTTTCAAACTGCATCCTGAGTCTGATTATAGGTCATAAACAGACTGCAATAACACTAGAACTCTTTCCTAACTTTTCAATGAGCTTCTATGAATCCACATAAAATGAAACACAATTTATCATCAAGAAATAAAAAGGGAGGGCAAGATGGTTCAGAAGGTAGAAGTGCTTAAGATACAGACCTGATGAGCTGAGTTCTATCCCAAGAACCTATAGCAGAAAGAGAGAATTGACTCCTCAAAGTTGTACTCTTACCTACACACACACACACACAAAAAAAAAAAAGAACGGTTTTTTTTTTTAAAGAAATAAAAAAAAGAGCTGGGTGGTGTTGGCACATGCCTTTAATCCCAGCACTCCAGAGGCAGAGGCCAGGTGGATCTCTGTGAGTTCAAGGCCAGCCTGGTCTACAGAGCAAGATCCAGGAAAGGCGCCAAAGCTACACAGAGAAACCCTGTCTTGAAAAACCAAAAAAAAAAAAAAAAAAAGGAATCAGGCATAATAGTATATGCCAGTAATCCCATGACTAGTTCCAGACTAGTGATGGCTACATAGTGAATTCAAGGTCAGTTTAAATAAGACTATCAAAAAAAAAAAAAACAAAGAAGGGAACAGGGAATAGTGGTAAATTAATAAACCTATAATCACAGCAACTCAAGAGACAGAGGCAGGATTATAGCAAGGTCAAGGATAGCCTGGGCTATATAGTAAAATCTAAGCCAGTCAGGGATATATAGTGAGATTCTGTCTCAAAAAAAAAACAAAAGATAGCTGGATATGGTGGCACATACCTTCAAACCCAGCACTCAGGAGGCAGAGGCAGGCAGATCTTTGTGAGTTCAGAGCCAGCCTGATCTACATAAAAATCTCTAGGCCAGCCAAGGATACACAGTAAGACTGTCTCAAAAAAAAGAAGACAGAATATAATTGTGGGTAAGAGGAGTGAATATGATTACAATACATTGTATACATATGTAAAATCATTTAAAAAAAAGATTGAAAAAAGGGAGCCAGCCAGTCCCAGCATTCAGGCAGAGGCAGGAGGATCTCTCTGAGTTCAAGCCCAGCCTGTCCACAGAACAAGTTCTGGGACAGCCAAGGCTACACAAAGAAACCTTGCTTAAATAAAACAAAGGTGGGAGGGGCAAGAATGATGGCACATGCTTATAATTACAGAACTTGGAAGGTAGAGGCAGGAAGAGTAGGAGTTCTGGAGCATCCTTGACTACAAGTTTGAGACCACCTTGGACTATATGAGACACTGTCAAAAAGAAAAAGAAAAGAAATAAAAAGGTTGCTTGATTCCAAGTTTATCTCTCACTTTTTTCAGGGTCAAGAATATGCCTCCTTTAGTCCATCATATAAACCTATAATCTCAACATTTAGGAAGCAGAGGTAGGAGGATTCTGATCAATCTGAGACCAACTTGGGATACATGGTGAATTCTAAACCAGCCTGGACCACATACTAAGTTTGAGGTCCAGCCAAGACTACATAGTAAGACCTTGTCTCAAAAAAAATAAATAAATAAATAAAATAAAGAAAAAGGAAAAAAGAAAAAAATTCAAGGCTGGTTGATTTGAGTTTATCTCCCATTTCTCTTTAGCCAAAATTAAAAGTCTCCTTCAACAGGGTGTGGTAGCACATGCCTGTAATCCCCGCACACAGGAGACTGGGGCAGCAGAAGTACAAGCTCAAGGCTAGCCTTGGCTATAGAGTGAGATTACTATTTCTGAAAAAAAAACTAATAAAAATTAAAAGCACATGTAATATTCTCCTGGATGATAGATCTTTCAGTAATGGCAAGAATCCAATGAACAATTTTCAGTGGTTAAACCCTGGGAAGGATACAACAATAGTATCTACGGCAGCAGGGTAAAGCTTAGCTCCAGGAGAAGTTAAGCCAGGGCACATGATATTTGCTCCACTGAGGACAAATTTGATGGCTCCTTTATCAACCTGCTGATGTGGCAAGATAAAAGGATCTACAAGAGAAGAAATAAATTATACAAATTAATATGACTGAAGACTCAAGATAATAGCAAAGAACATAAACAAGTATTTTCCAAAATTACAGTACTCTCATTATTGCAAAATAAAAGCCAAAGCACTGTCCTAACTGAGAAAGTGAATAAATATTTTCAAGAAAAGTCTATAGGAATACACATCCTAGTAGAGTGCTTCAAAGCTTCATTTAGAACTACTTAGCAGCATGCATTAAAAGCCTTGAAAAGGGGGTTGGGGATTTAGCTCAGTGGTAGAGCGCTTGCCTAGCAAGTGCAAGGCCCTGGGTTCGGTCTTCCGCTCTGAAAAAAAAAAAAGACAAAATAACAAAAAAAAAAGACTTGAAAAGAGTTCCACTCTTTGATCCAGTAACTCTACTTCTGAGTCTGTCCTAAAGAATACAGAGGGAAAGCGAGGCAGTGGTGGTGCCTTTAATCCCAGCACTGAGAGGCAGAGGCAGGCAGATCTCTGTGAGTTCAAGGATAGCCTGGTCTACAGAGCAAGTTCAAGGACAACCAGGGCTCTTACACAGAGAAAACAAACCAAAAAAAAAAAAAAAGAATACAGAGGGATGTACATTATGTAGAAAGATTTGTTCCAACACTGACATAAAAGAGAAATAAACTGAGATGGATCACAATGTCTAAAAAATGAGGTAAGATACAAACAATTTAAGATATGTCTATAAGAATAGTGTTTAATCCCAGCACTCAGGAGGCAGAGGCAGGCGGATCTCTGTGAGTTCGAGGCCAGCCTGGGCTACCAAGTGAGTTCCAGGAAAAGGCGCAAAGCTACACAGAGAAACCCTGTCTCGAAAAACCAAAAAAAAAAAAAAAATAGTGTTTAAAGCTAGGTGGTGGTGGTGCATGCCTTTGATCCCAGCACTCGGGAGGCAGAGCCTGGCGGATCTGTGGGAGTTTGAGGCTAGCCTGGTCTACAGAGCAAGATCCAGGACAGGAACAGGCACCAAAACTACACCAAGAAACTCTGTCTCAAAAAACAAAAAAAAACAAAAAAAAAAAAAGAGTAGTGTTTAAGTCTACAATAAACCATGCTCTTAGAAAATACTTAATGGCTGGAAAATGTTTACAAAACAACATGTCAATGAAAACAGCAGAAATAAAACACTATCAAAAAGATCAGTGGCCAGGCGTGGTGGCACAAGCCTTTAATTCCAGTACTCAGGAGGCAGAGGCAGATCTCTGAGTGCCAGGCCAGCTTGGTCTACAAAGTGAGTCCAGGACAGCCAGGGCTACACACAGAGAAACCCTGTCTTGAAAAACCAAAAAAAGAAAATCAGTGGTTACTAGAAAGAGGAAGGGTGAACAGGTAGATCACAGGGGATATTTAAAGCAGTAAAGTTCTTCTGTATGATAGTGAACAGTAGATACTTGACATTATGGATCTGGCAAACCATACAGAATTATATAAAAAGAACTTTTATGACTATTAATGTTATCAGTAGTGATTCACCAACTGCAAGTGCCTATGATTTACCAATGCAGAATCTTAATAGAGAAAACTAAGTAGCAGAGAACCCAATTTTAAAAGAACAAAAAAGGTTGTGCTTAGCAGTATAGTGCCTGCCTAGCATGCACAAGGTCCTGGGTTCAATCTCCAGCACAAAATAAAACAAAACTGAAAGTATTTGTATACAACATAGGAAAGAAAGTGGATAAGAGTATACCAATGCACTGAATATAGTTAAAAAGGATTACAGGAATACACTTATTAGTTTCCTATTCCTGTGATTTCCCACATTTAAGTGCATATATTCTTTTTGTAATCTTAAAAGAAAGTATCTATGTGTGTATACCAATAACTTATAAACCAACAATTAAAGAATTTCTAGAGGCTTTCACATGATGACGGCTTAGGGGTTTTGTTTTGTTTTTTAAGATTTATGTAGGTATGTATTTTAGGTATATGGGTGTTTTGTCTGCATGTATGCATACCAGAAGAGGGCATTAGATCCATGGGACTACTGTCAGACAGTTGTGAGCCATCATTTGGGTACTGGGAATTGAACTCAGGACCTCTGGAAGAGTAACCAGTGCTCTTAATTGCTAAACCATCTCTCCAGCCCCTAGAGGAATTTGTAAGCTTCTCTAAGCTCCCAGTAACCAGGTATGGTGGCACAGCTTTATAATCCCAGCACCTAGGAGGTAGAGGCAGGAGAATTAGAAGTACAAAACCAGCCTTGGTTACCTAATGTTTGTCTCAAAGAACAATAACAACAACAAAAATTTATTCCCACTGCATCAGAATTTAATTTCTATCTTAATCTAAAAAAAAAATCAATGCTTAATTGAATAATTATAATTAGTTTTATAAATATTAAAATTTCACCCCCTTAAAGATTCGCCAGTTTTGCTACTCCTGACCTCTGTAACACCAGGCAATTAAAAATATATCTCCTTGTGATTTAATGAATTTGGTTTTTACAAAGAGATAAATTCAATCACCACTGCCCATAATTAATAGAGCCTATAAGTCACTAGTTTTCCTACTGCCTCCTGACAATACCAAACTAAAAAGCAAAAATTTTAGTTCCCATTTGAAAAGTTCTTGCTCATTGGAATTATATCTTCCTTCAACTTTTTGTAATATGTATGCATGAAATAAACATTATTTGATTTCATGACATCTGTTTGTGTACTCAGTCAGTAATAAATGGGAATTCCACATTTACCCAATGCTTTTCCATACACAGAATTATGTCTATTAGGGAACTCTAATAACAAACTTAAAATGAAAATCTTCTAGGCCTTTATCAGTTTATGAATATATATATGTTTACAATTACATACTGGTCTATTCTTCCAACTACAATAAGGACAGGGGACTATGTCTGTCTTTGCTTACAATCGTACTTCTTAGTAACTAGCCCCTAGTGCCAACCATATAAAAAGTTCACTAAATAATTACTGAATTAATATTTCTGGGGCCTTTGTTTGTTTGGGGGCAGGGTATCACCTAGTAGCCCAGATTAGCCTCAAAATTGTGCCAATCTCTTGTCTCAGCTTCTCAAGTTCTGTGAATACATCTGTGAGTCTCTATACCAGGCTTTTATTGAATGGATAAACTAATGAATGCTTTTTTGTAGGGAGAGGGCTTTCTCTAATACATGAGAGAATTTGCATTTTTCAGACTTACCACAAGGATAAGGATCCACTTTACTTTTTATATTGCTTATTACTTAGCACTAATAAATAAACTATCAAAAGTCACTTTCCACTCCTATAATTTTCAACTACTTTTGTGTATTTTTATATTCCCAAATGCATGTTTCTAACAAGACTTACATTTATGAAGTAATCTTAAGGTTGGATAAAAAGGCCCTTCTCTTTGTCTAAAAAACAGTAATTCCCCATTTACTGTAAGGATTTCTATGTGTTCATGGCTGTAAGAGAAATGTCACAAAGTACCAAGTTAGATATTTTCCTTCAAAAATCAATGTAAGTCAAACATCCTATAAAAATTATAACCACATACAAGGATACATTAAGCTTATTAATCCAGTAAAGATCCTGACCAAAAAAATACCTGTCTAGTAGAGAAGACAGAGAGGAAATATGACCTGCTACAGCCAATTTAATTCCACATTTTATTATTGAAATTCCATTGTCAAGTAATAAATCTGTCAAGAGTAAACTGAAATCCAATTATAGATAAAAACAAGTCTTTGATAAAACAAAGTATCATAAAAAAGATATACATTTTTCATATATGTAGATAAGATTTGAAAACAGAAATAAGACAAGTTCAGAATGAATTCTGTCTATTCTTATCATTAGTCTATCAATAGCTAATGCAGAAATAATTCCATTTAGAATGTAAACAATCTAACCTTTAATATTCAGCTACTCTAATTTTTACATGGAGAAAAACAAGGACTTACCATCGGACAATTTTCACAGGATCTTTCTTAGGCATGATTTGATTAAGCCATGGTTCAATACCTGGAAATTGCTCTATCAATTGATTTTTAATACCCTTAATAACCGAGGTTTTCAACTGGATGCAGTTGGACACATTTTCTTTTTCATCAAATCTGGCAAATGATTTTTTTCAAGGAAAAAAAAAGTCATTGCTAAGCAAAAGAATCAGAAAATCTAAAAGTAAGGTTCTAATTAATTATCTATTCCCAAGCAAGTACTCATGCCTAAAATAATTATAAATTGCTTTTAAAATACTAATTTCCATTTGTCTTATACAATACAAAACCAATGTTTTAAGACAGTGTTAAAATAAACTGCCATGCATGTGCTGCAATTAATGGGGGCAGAGCAATTGTTATGCTAGAATCTGTTCAGCTACACAGATGCCTTTTACTGAAAATTCTTGCTCAAAGGAAAAAAATACAGACTCCCACCCATAATAAAAACCTATGTTGTTGTTTTTTTATCTAAACGAAACTTCACACATTAAAATACAAAAGACCAACCCAAGAAGAACAAAAGAATGAGCCCTGGCAGGTTATGTAGTCTGCGGAGTTTTTTTGTTTTTGTTTTTGTTTTAAGGAATGGTGATAATTTTAAGAGCCATATCAAGATTTGCTCAAATTTTCATGCACGAAACCCACCTTCCTTTTCCCATGTTCCCCCCTTGCCTTTTGCGTCCTATCAAATCTGAAAGACAAACCCACTGGGTAGGTTTCCAAAGAATTTTGTCTTCCTTACACTGACTAGCACAAAGGGCTATCACGTTTTTAAGACAAGGTTAATCTGGCAGCTAAGCAATAGGTTTGACAGGCTTCTTGCTTCCTGTCACCCAGACTCCTTCGCTGCCATGACCCAGGAAGTCAAGCCTTCCCCTTTTCAGTTCATAACTAATAAACATATGGCAGCGAGTGCAGGGATCTCCTCTCAGCTAAGGAGGATGTGCCCCTAAATCACAATGCAAGGATGTGATTGGTAGAAACCTAGGAATGAAGACAGCACTGCCGGAGGGGGCAGAACAGGGTTAAGGAGAAAGAAAATGGGAGCGGGAGAGCCAAACCCCGATTGAGGACTAGAGATGGAAAGCTTAAAGAAGTGTTCCAAGTCCTGAGTGAGAGCATACTATTAAAAAACAAACAAACAACAACAACAAAAAAAAAACCAAAAAAACTTAGGGAGTCAGGATGGCAGGGACGGGGGAGAGAAAGAGGACCTTCGCTCTCGCCCTCTTCCCCACCCCCACCCCCACCGCCTTTGTGAGCAGCCGATGGAGGCCACAGCGTGTCCTTACTTCTTGAACATGATCCAAGGTGAAGGGGCCACGATAGGGAAGGGCCCGGAATGGGAAGGAAATGGAATTAGGAAGGGTCCGGCACGAGGAAGGCCGGCACTGACAGTCGGATCTGCTGTCGTTATCCGGAAGGCGAAAACACTATCCGCTTTACGGCCTTCAGCGAAATCTGACTACTTCCGCTCCTCTCAACTCCACGTTGACGCTTTTGTCGCCTCCTTTTCAGTAACAGCTTACTCTCCATTGGGGATAGCCGAAAGGGCGGGACTTCAGAAGTGATCAAGCAATTCTTTCTAGTTGCTGGAAGAGAACGGAGGAGGGCGGGAATCAATCAAAGCAGTAGCGTCAGTTACGGGTTCCTCAAAGGGTCAAGATTCTTCGGTCTCTTTGTTGCTACACACTACTATACCAAATACTTTGTAATGACAATGGTTTTTGTTTCCTGTCTCAGGCAACCTAGTGAATTGGTGCTTACCAAGCAGCACAAACCTAGGCGAACCTCATAGCTTCATGTTAAAAAAAATGGCAAAGTTGTCGGGTTCAGCAAATAAAATTACAAGACACCTAGTTAAATTTGAATTTCAAATAAAGTGAGCATCTTTTAGTGCAAGTATATCTCATCTAGGTTTTGAACATGCTTATGCTAAGAACTACTTGTTTATATGAATTTAATTGAGCCCTAATCATTAGACAGTGAAGTGTTCTCATAGAATTATTATCAAATAAGTCACCAGGTTGCTCTCCCCTGCTTCACTGTGATACTTAGAAACTGAACTACGAAGAGAATGTAGCAGAGCATGGTGGTGCATGCCTTTAATCCCAGCACCTGGGAGGCAGAGGCAGGCAGATCTCTGAGTTCAAGGCCAGCCTGGTCTATAGAACTAGTTCAGGGACAGCCAGGGCTACACAGAGAAACCCTTTCTCAAAAAACAAACAACAACGAAAGAAGTGCAATTTTGTGCCAGACATGGTTAACACATGTCTGAAATCACAGCACTTGAAGGGCTGGAGGAGGCTTGAGACCCCATCTCAAAAAGCAAACAAAACAGAAATTTAAAATAAGGTAATTTCCTTAAAGAATAAAAAGACCGCCGGGCGGTGGTGGCGCACGCCTTTAGTCCCAGCACTCGGGAGGCAGAGGCAGGCAGATCTCTGTGAGTTTGAGGCCAGCCTGGTCTCCAAAGCGAGTTCCAGGAAAGGCGCAAAACTACACAGAGAAACCCTGTCTTGAAAAACCAAAAAAAAAAAAAAAAAAAAAAAAAAAAAAAAAAAAAAAAAAGAATAAAAAGACCTCTGGGCCAGTAATAATAGTCATAATCTAAATGAAAAGATAAAGAAATCCATTTTGCTGAGTCCTAATGATACTCTGCTATACTCATAGATGGGAGTCTAGAATAATCATCATCAGAGAGGCTTCATCCACAGCAACTGATAGGAGCAGATGCAGACACCCACAGCCAAACATTAGGCAGAGCTTAGGGAATCCTGCATAAGAGGGGAAGAAAGGGTGTGTAGGAGCCAGAGGGGTCAAGACACCACAAGAAAATGGCCCACAGAATCAACTAACCAGGGCTCATAGGGTCTTACAGAGACTAAAGCGACAATCAGGGAGCCTGTATATATGTTATGGCTGTATAGCTTCGTGTTTTGGTGGGACTCCTAACAGTGAGAGCAGGGTCTATCTATGACTCTTTTGCTTGGTTTTGGAACCCTTTTCCTCCTACTGGATTGCCTAGTCTAGCCTTGATATGAAGGTTTGTGTCTAGTCATTTTGTAATATGTTATGCCATGTTTGGTTGATATTCCTGAGAGGCCTGCTAATTTCTGAAGGAAAACAGAAGAGGAGTGGATCTGGGGGAGAGGGGACACTGGGAGGAGATAAGGGAGGGGGAAACTGTGGTCAGGATGTAATATAAGAGAAAAAATAAATTTAAAAAGAAAGAAGAAGAAATACATTTTGCTTGTGTGATTTTTTTTTTTTTTGAGTCAGGACTTCGATGTATATATCCCCAGCTGGCCTTGGAACTCCTTATGTTGATCAGGTTGGCCTCAAAATCAGATATCCACCTGCCTCTACCTCCCTAGTACTGGGATTAAAGATGTGTGCCACCACACTCAACTTTGTATAATTTTTTAAACAATTTTTTCTAAGAAAACAAAATTATGCTTCGAAAGAAAGGTTAAGAAAGAGGAAGCAAGGTGAGGATTAAAGACTAAACAGGCACTACTTAATATGTGAGACACAGGAACCTGTAAGACAAATATAGCAGTCTATCTAGGAACAAATGTTCTAGTCCTCAATGGGGAGGTAAACCTTTAAAGTATTCCAACAAATGTACTATGCATTTAAATTGTTCCATTGTTTGTAATTGATGGTTAACATGCCTACCTTGTCTTGATTCTATGGTACCAACAATCTTTGTTTAATAACGATATTTTCAAATCAAATCTGCGTGAAAAATTGTTTGTCTTTGTAAATTAATAATTTGGTTATTCTGGTTTACACATCAGTCTTTTGTGAATATCCTTAGTGTGTATCTGCATTACTAACATCAATAAATACGGAAGGATTTGGAATATTGGGTTTATGAACATGCAAAACTGAAGCCAAGAGCCTAGCATGGTGGTCTGTGGGGATACAGTGGTTGGCTCTGTCCTCTGCTCCTCAGGCAAGTTTATTAGGGTACACAATATATCATCGCTACAGTAGCTCATACATGTAATCCTGGCACCAGCAAAACATGGAAGTTGAGACAGGAAGATGGAGAGTTCAATGGCACCTTGACTTCAAAATGAAACTCTATCCCCCCCCCCCAAAAAAAATGAAGCTAATGAGCTTCTTGCCAAATATTATTCCTCGCCTAGCAATTCTCACGCCACTCCAGGAGACTGCCATTTAACAACAAATACATTGTCAACAGCAAGAAACAGCCATTACTGAGTAGTTTAACGTTAGTGAAAATAGATAATTTGCATTAGCATTTGTACAGATGCTCTTTGATTTAAGATGGGATTATGAACCCATAAACCCACTCTATAAATTGAAAACATCATTAAGTTGAAAGTGTGTTCAATACACCTACCCTAACAAGCAGCATAACTTAGCAAAACAGAACACTATCTAGAGAGAATTGGTTGTTTCCCTTCAGTATCATGACTGGCTGGGAGAGATGGGCTTTACTGTTGCTACCCAGCCTAGCAAAACAATACATTCACTAAACCAGAAAAAGATCAAACTTCAATGTTTCTACTGAATACTTAACTATTTTTGCATCCACCATCAAACCATTGGGGTAGCTGTATGTGGCAAATTTGTATTTAATAAGTACATGTTCTACAAGCAAATCAGAGTTAATTTATTGGACAAAGAAATTAGGAATAAATTAGCCAGGCATAGTGGCACAAGCCTTTAATCCTAGCACTTTGGAGGGAGAGGCAGATGAAGCCCTGAGTTCCAGGTCAGCCTGGTCCACAATGTGAATTCTAGGATAGCCAGGACTACACAGAGAAACACTGTCTCAAAAAATTAGTAAATAAGTGGACAAATTTATGAATTTGTTGAACTTTTTGTTTGAACATCTACTAATGGGGCTAGAGTGATGTTTCCCCAGTTAAAAGTACTGGCTGCTCTTCCAGAGGACCTGAGTTTGATTCCCAGAACCCACATAGCAGATCATAACCATCTATAACTCCAGTCCTAGGGGGTCCAATGCCCTATTTTTGCCTCCATGAGCATCAGGCATGCATGCAGCCAGAACACCCATACACATAAGGAATAAAATAATAATTTAAAAACTACTACTTTTACTTATTCAAAAGTATTATGCCAAAAATTCATATTACTAAAAATAATAACTCCCGCCCCCATGCAGTCAATCTCTTGCTAGAGCTGGTACCATGTATTGCCAGTGCCCAGTCAATGGCATTTTTCTTTTGTTTTGGGCTTTGGGTTTTGGAACATTTTGTACGTGAGTAGTGGTGGTACTGGGAATGGAACCCAAGACATTGTGCATTCTAGGCAAGCACTCCATCACTGAGCTACATTCTCATTCCTCTTTTTCCTATTTTAAATTTTGAGATAGAGTCTCACTAAGTTGCCCAGGGTAGCCTTGAGTTTGAGATCTTTCTCCCTCAACTTCCTGAGTATCTGAGATTACAGGCCAGTGCTGTCAGGCTGGGAGTGGTAGTTGTTGCTTGGTTGCTTATAGTTTTTTTGTTTGTTTTTTTGTTTTGGGTTTTTTTTTTGGTTTGGTTTGGTTTTTTGTTTGTTTGTTTGTTTTGTTTTTCGAGACAGGGTTTCTCTGTGTAGCTTTGGAGCCTTTCCTGGAACTCACTCCATAGCACAGGCTGGCATTGAACTCACAGAGATCTGCCTTGCCTGCCTCTGCCTCCCATGTGCTGGGATTGAAGGCATGCGCCACCACCGCCTGGCGGTTGCTTATAGTTTTATTGTTCTTGTGTTGTTGTTGTTGTTGTTGTTGTTGTTGTTTGAGGTAGACCCTTACTCCTTGGCTGACCTGAAATTCACCAAGTATCTCAGGCTGACCCCAAAACATGGCAATCCTCCTGCTCATCCTCCCAAGTGCTGGAATTACAGGCATCAACCGCCATACAATTCAGTGGCACAGCACATACCTAATACGTGTCATGTATACACACCCACCCCACCCTCACACTCATGCTGTATCATTAGTTACCAAATGGGACTTGAAAGAATTGTTTCTTTCTTCTGTCCTTGCCTCCTCTATCTGGGACAGATAGGGGTTTCTGTGCATCACTCCAGAAAAAAAAAATAACAAAACAGTGTTATATGCAGTATAATAATGAAATGGATTATAGTTTTCCAAGATTATGTTTTGGAGTTTGCTCCTGAGAAAGAATTATTATATTTACTTACTTATTGTGTGTGTCGTGTGCTCATGTGCTCATGTGCATGCCACAGTGTGTGTGTGGGCATAGGGCATCTTGTAGGAGTCAGATCTTCTCTTCTGCCATTGGGACCTGGGAATCAAATTCATGTGATCAGGTTTAGCATAAGCATATTTACCTGTTTCACCATCTTGCTGGCCCAGGACTCACCTTTAAATAAATCATTGCTATAACAAACCAGTGCCACAGAGGATATATTTCAAAATGGAGAATAATTTTGAAATATATTTCAAAATATCTTCAACAATTACACAGGGCTACCCTGTCTTGGAAAAATAATATTGAAATAATGATGGCTCACCCCTGTAAGTGCAACACTTGAGAGGTAGAAGGAAGAGGATCACAAGTCTAAAGCCAGCCTAAGCTATGAGACTATCTCAAAAATACGAAAAGAAAAATTAAAAGTGAACTTCCAAGCCAGATGGGGTGGTATAGGCCTGTAATGGCAGCACTCAAGAGGATGAAGCCTTGCTATTTCAAGGACAGCCTGGGCAATACAGTGAGATAGTATCTTAACAAAAACAACCTAACCCTGAAAATTTAAGTTTCATTTATTCACGTCATAAACAGTTATAAAGTTCTTTTATGCTTTTGATATATATGATCTCTGTCCTATAATTTATAGATAAATTATAGGATCTTATTTTACAAGGACCCTCAATGTCCATATAGGACAGGACACAATCCCCAAGCCAATCATGTATTTTACTAAAAGCTGTAATAAGCATTAAACATGTCACAGTTGTATTTGTCCACTTAAGGTTTTGAAAGTGGTTTACAGAGTCATTTGATACAACTCTCTAAAGTGCAACCCAGGGAAGTACTTCTTAAGCGGTAAGCATAGCACCAAACCCTGTAAAGAGTCTAGGAAAGAAAGGTTTTCTTAGGAGACAGGGCACAGATTTGAACAGTGGAGAGGCTGCTTTCACTGCAAGAAAGAACTGAGCCACTGCCAGACCCTTGCTGGGCCTCCCGTCTCTCAGGATCTACAGCCTGTGAAGTCTCCTCGTAGGCTCATATTTCCCACAGACTGCCTCTCAGCCTTGTATGTTAGAGGCAGCTGAACCCTGGCTTTATGTCCCCAACTAGATCAAAACACATCTAAGAATCACAACACTCCCCCCAGAGTCCCCCACCAACTCTGAAAAGCATAAGTGAGAAAGTACATTAGTACTTCTTGTCCAGATCTTCCTATACCAAGCAACATACGTAACATCTGTGAAATAAACAACTCCCACCTCCAGTCTCAAACACAGCTCCATTTGGAGACCTGAGAGTTCCTCCTATCTATCAAAAGACTATCAGGACTCACCAAACAGCAAGACTGGTGATGAGCCAAACTCACTAAGCCTCACTCACACCCCTGTTTTCTTCTATCACTGCCAAACATGAAAACACCCAGTCTGACTTGTTGGGACTGTGAGCAAGTTGCTTTTTCCCCTCTTTTTCTTGGAGAATTTCACACAATGCATTTTGATCATATTCACTCCCCACTCCTCCCTGAAACTCCCCCCTGATTCATACCTCCCTCCCTGCCACCCATCCCACCAATTTCCTGTCCTCTTTTTAAAAAACAAAACCAAAACAAAACTAATGAACTCTAGTTTGTGTTGCCAGTACTCTCCTGGGTGGGGGCCATCCCCTGGAGCCTGGCTGATGTACCAGGGGTCACACCCTTACAGAAAACTGACTCTTTCTCCCCCAGAAGTTATCAGTTAGGTGTGAGGACTCATGAGCCCCTTTCCACTCTGTCCTAGACTGTTGATTAGCTTGATCCTGTGCGGGTCTTGTCGAGTCAACTACAGATGCTATGAGTTCCTGAATTCAGTAGTCTGTCAGGTCCAGAAGATATGACTTTTCTCCTGTCCTCGCCAACCTCTGGCTCTTACACTCTTTCTGTCCCTTCTTCCATTATGTTCACTGAGCCTTCTAGAAAGCGGTCTAATATAGATGCCCCATTTGTGGCTGAACACTCACTCCATTGCCACTTAGTCTCTACACTTACACCAGTTATGAGTTTCTATGTTAACCACTGTTCACTTCCCAAAGAAACACCATGGGCGAGGCCTAAGAGTAACATTATTCTATGAGTAAAAAAAAAAAAAAATGAATTTAGAGCCGGGTGGTGGTAGCACATGCTTTTAACCCCAGCACTCGGGAAACAGAGGCAGGTGGGATCTCTGTGAGTTCGAGGCCAGCCTGGTCTACAGAGTGAGTTCCAGGACAGCCAAAACTGTTTCACAGAGAAACCTTGTCTTGGAAAAAAAAAAAGAGGAAGAAGAATTTAGAGAGCAGTTTGATACTATGTCCATTTAGCAGGTTCACCCCTGGGGCCTTGTTAATCCTCCAACTGTTGTGAGGGTCTTAGGTGATGGGGTAGTTATCTAGGGGTACAGGTAGGTTTGTCTGGTGGGATGGATAAAGAATTGTATTCCCTGGAGAGAAGATTGAGGCAGGAAAGTGAAGGGACAATTGGAGAAGGGCCACTGAAAGGGAGTGACATCTAGAAATCTGAGGGGAGAGGGTGAGATAACCCCCAAAGCAAGAAGCAGCTCTTCTTAAAGGGGCCAGTCCCTATTTTCAAAGGATTCCCCAAGTTACCCTAACCCTTCTTCCAACTACAGGGTTTTAGCCAGGTTTACAGTACCAGATATATATTTTCTCCTGTGGAATGGGTCTTAAGTCCAATTAGAAAGCAGTTGCTTATTCCATGTCTTAGTTAGGGCTTCTATTGCTTTGACAAAACACCGTAATTAAAAAGCAAGTTGGGGAGGAAAGGAATTATTTCAGCTTACACTTCCAGGTAAACAGTCCATCACTGAGGGAAGTCAGGACAGGAACTCAAACAGGGTAGGGTAGGAACCTGGAGGCAGGAGCTGATGCAGAGGGCATGGAGGGAAGCTGCTTACTGGCTTGCTCCTCATGGCTTGCTCAGACTGCTTTCTTATAGAACCCAGGACTACCAACTCAGGGGTGGCCCCACCCACAATGGGCTGGGCTCTCCCACATCAATCATCAGTCAAGAAAATGCCCTATCGGCTTGCCTACAGTCCAATCTTAGGGAGACATTTTCTCAATTGATGTCCTCTCCTCTCAGATAACTCTAGTTTGTGTCAAGTTGTCATAAAGCTAGCCAGCACATAAGACAAGATAAACACCCTCCATGTCTGGCTGTTGGTCTCTGTATTGGTCCCCATCTGCTGTAGGAGGAAGCTTCTCTGAGGATGACTGAATAAAGCACTGATCTGTGAGTATAGCAGAATATCATTATGAGTCATTTTAGCACCACATTTTTTTAGACCAGTATTATTTGGTTTTACCCCAGGTCCCTGCCTATCTAGTCTTAGGTTCTCGGTCACCCAAGCAGTGTCAGGTATGGGTTCCATCTCATGGGCCTTAGCTCAAATCAGTTATTGGTTGGTTACTCCCACAAGTTCTGTGCCACCATTGCCCTAGCATATCTTGCAGGCAGGACAGACTCTAAGTCAAAGTGTTTGTGGCTGGGTCTGTGTTTGTGTTTCTCTTTTGGTAGCCTGCAGAGTATCTCCCCACACCAAAGACACTAGAACGTAGGAGTGAAGGTTCTGTGTAGGCACCAGCTCATTTTTTTCATGTTCCGTGAGTTGTGTGGATGTTGTGCTCAGCAATGGGGCCCCACTGTCATTTTTGGAGAGTAACCCATTGTCTTGGCAACAGCCTGAGTTGTTTGGGGATAACCATGGGACCCCCTTGGCCTACAACTTAGTTGAATGCAACCCAGTCCTGGTACCAGAAGCCTCCTTTGGTGAAAAGATATGGCCAGTTGGGACTCGGGCTCCCTCATTATTAGGAGACCCATTAGGATCGCCTTCACATATTTTAGGAAGTTTCCATTGCACTAGGTTTCCATATCTTCCCTCAAATGCCCCTCAATTTTAGTTGTCTCTCCCTTCATTACATTCCTCAACCCACTCTTCCCTCCTCTTCTGTTCCTCCCATTCCTATCCACCGCTCCACATCCCAGTCGACCCATAAAATATATTCTATTCCCCTCCTGGGATACACACACACACACACACACACACACACACACACACACACACACACACATATATATATATATATATCCCCTAGTCTCTTATTCTATACCTAAGCTCTCTGGGTCTCTGGATTGTAGATTAGTTATCATTTATTTAATGGCTAATGTCTTAGTGTTTCTATTGCTGCAATGAAACACTATGACCAAAAGGCAAGTTTGCGGGGAAAGGATCATAGTCCATCATTGAAAGAACTCAAACAGGGTAGGAACTACCTCAGGAGCTAATGCAGAGGCTATGGAGGGGTGATGCTTACTGGCTTGTCCATCATGGCTTTCTTGGCCTGCTTTCTTATAGAATCCAGGACTACCAGCCCAGGGATGGCATCACCCACAGTGGGCTGGGCCCTCCCCCATTAATCACTAATTAAGAAACTGCCCTACAGCTGGATCTTATAGAGGCATTTTCTCAGTTGAGGTTCCCTCCTTTCAGATGACTCTAGCTTGTGTCAAGTTGACATAAGACTAGCCAGGACACTTTATAACATTCATGCCACTATTGCACACATGGGCCTATCTTGCCACCCCAGTCATTAGTGCAATTAACAGCGTTCACATTTGGGTAAAACAATTGATGACCACAACCACCACCCCCACCACCCCCAGTGTACATAGCACCTTCCAGTACTATGAAAGCTAACAGGCAGGGAGGAAGCTTCCTGGTCAGAACGAATTTGCTTTCTCCATGTCCTATGACCAATGTGTGTGGTGTCTTCAGCAATAGGGTTTTACCATCAACTTCTGATGGGCAACCAAGAATGATGGCTATAGCCTTTATTGTTTGAGGCATCACTGTGACACCCCGACCAGACCAACAACACAAGGGGAGGTACCCCACAACTGGCACTGGGCTTTTTATTTGACAATCTATGGCTTCTAGGATAGGACTAATCACCTATGTAGGATAACTTTAATCAAACTCTTTGGGGGTGGAGCTGGAGAGATGGCTCAGAGGTTAAGATGGCTCAGAGGTTAAGAGCACTGGCTGTTCTTCCAGAGCTCATGAGTTCAATTACCAGCAACCACAAGGTGGCGAGCAACCATCTATAATGAGATCTGGTGCTCTCTTCTGGAGTGCAGGGATACATGCAGGCAGAATACTGTACACATAATAAATACATGTAAAAAAAAGTTCTTTGGGGACAAATTACTCGTGAAAATAGGCAAGTTACTTAAACTCTGTGTTCTCATCTGTAAAATGGGGTTTCTATTTTATGAAGATGCTAGGAGAACTGTGGAGTGTCAATCTGTGGGAGATAAGAAGGAAGTTTGGTTCAACACAATTCAGTAGCTGGTGTTGCTTCAGACTTCAAGAGTCTGATCTCAAGTAGTTTATTTTAGGCATTTTTTTATATAGGGTTTCTGTCCTGGAACTTGCTTTATAGACAAGGCTGGCCTCGAACTCACAGAGATCTGCCTGCCTCTGCCTCCCAAGTGCTGGTATTAAAGGTGTGCACCAGCAGTGCTTAACTATTTTAGGCATATTTAAGCACAGCACAATTTGGAAAAAAGTTTCTGGTGATAATTAACCCAAACCCATGTGCACAACAAAGCTCAAGACATGACTACTTTGAAATGCTTAGTAAAGTAGTAGTGACACAACTTCCAGAAAGGCTGCTTCTATAGATTAACTGGAGACAGGCTCAAGATAAACAAGCTGAGGATAAGGGTCTGGGGGAGGAGAGCACTATAGATTAACTGAGACAAACAATCTCAAGATAAAGGTCTGGGGGAGCCCATGTGGCCTGGCCACACAGATAGCGCAAAGGTCACCAGGCTATTACCCACATCTGTCTCCAGCCTTCTGGGTGGAAAACAGGTTATACATCTCTCTCTTTGAAGAGACAACCCTGCATGCTTAACATTCCTGGTTTCCCTGGTGCTTGCTTGTCTGTGAGCACAAGGACGTCTGTGTCTCTTACAGGGGACTAAAGAAGAAAATTCAAAGTGGTGTTAAATTCTTTAGGATTTTTGTTCCTCCTCTTCCTTGTTCCCTCTTCCCCTTTAACACATTTCCCTGTGCTTCTCTTCCCAGTACTTGATGTCCCATTTCTACCTTCATTTCCAGGTGCTTCTGCTAGAGTGCAAAGGTAATTCGGCGGTAGAGCATTTGGCTAGCATGCCTAAAGCCTGGGGCGAAATGACCAGCACATTTTTTTAAAAAAGTACAGGCCAGATACCTTCCTGTAATCCCAGCCCTTGAAAGAGCCAACAAAGACTGTCACTATTGTCCTAAGTACAAAATAGATAGATAAATATATACGTACATACCCAGAAACAACAAAATCCTAATGTGCTTTTATAACTGAAAAAAAAGACACACATAAGCCTCTAATATTTTTAAGACTAGCTTAAGAAATGATGGCATTTTTATTTGCCAATCTCTTCCTTTAAATGAATTCTAAAACTTTATTACATCGTGCCCCCCCCAAAAAAAAGCTCACTGTCATTCTCAACTACACAGCAAGTTCTAGGCTGTAGTTGAGAAACTACAAACAAAAAGTGAGCCCAGGTGCTTTTGATATGCTCCCTCTGGGGGCACAATTCCACCACTAGCAAACTCTTCTGTCATCCTATTTTAAAAGATTTTAGTTATTTTTATTTTATGTGGGTGTTTGCTTGCATGTGCACTAAGTGCATGTAGTGCCAGCAGAGGATGGTGTTGGATCCCCTGGAACCTGAGTTATAGATGGTTGTGAACTGCCATGTGGGTGTTGGGAATCAAACCTAGGTCCTCTACAAGAGCAGCCAGTGTTTTTAACCTCTGAGCAATCTCTCCAGCCCCATCTTCTGCTACCTTATCTCTGAATATCCACTGGTGTTCTTGGTTTTTCTATGAGTTCCCTCTCATATCCTTTTCCATCTAACGTGATTTATAGCAACAATACCACTGTGCTGCAATCAGGAAGTGGGGATCAGGAAGTATGGTAGGCATGTTCCTTCTCGTAGGCACACGCTGATTTCCAGACAGTTCATCTCCATCCTCAGGTGAACCCTGAATCCTTCTTGCTGATTCTTCTGCTGAGTTTCATGATCATTGGTTACACACTGATTCCACCCTCTTTGCTGTCCTACACCGATTCAGCAAAGACACTGGTGCCTGCTGCCCAGCCTTCCTCTCCTTTGTAGGCTTGTGAAGCAGCGCTGCAAGAGAAAAATGCCCAGTGAAGTGATGTGGTGATTGATGTGGTGAATCTACAGGTGTGGACCTCTCTCTGTCTTAGTTAGGGTTACTATTGCTTCGATGAAACATCACAGCTAAAAGCAAATTGGGGAGGAAAAGGTTTATTTGGCTTGCACTTCCACAACACTGTTCATCAGAGGAAGTCAGGACAGAAACTCAAACAAAGCAGGAACTTGGAGAGATGATGCAGAGGTCATGGAGGAGTGCTGCTTGCTGGCTGGCTCCAGAATGCATGCTCAATCTGCTTTCTTATAGAACCTAGGACCAACGGCCCAGGGATGGCCCCACCCACAATGGGCAGGTCCCTTCTCCATCAATCATTAATTAAGAAAATCTCCTACAGCCGGAATTTATGGAGGCATTTCCTCAATTGAGGTTCCCCCTTTTCAGCTAACTCTAACTTGTGTCAAGTTGATGTAAAACTAGCCAGCACAGCCTCTAATGTCCCTGTGGGTTCCTGGAAGGTGCCTGTGGCCAAGCCTGATGACCTGAGTGAGTTTGATCCCAGGACCTCACATGGTAGAAGAACTGACTCCTACAAGTTGTCCCCTGCCCCCCACTCATACACCATGGCGGTGTGTGCCCACATACATACACTCCCACACACCATACTCCCACAATTCTCTCCGTCCTAATAGTACTTCCCCTACACTTATTCTTACTCCTCAAAACTTCACCTCCTCAACTGTCCCAAATAATTAATCCCCTAAAAATAAGATGGGAATTTCTAGATGGAAATTCATTCCTACTATTAAACTAGAAATGTACATATACTCACAGGCACCTGTTCCTACTGTTGAAACGATAGCTAGCCCTCTTGCAGACACCAGTCAGGGATGGGTCCTCTCAATAGCTTTATACAACTCACTAGGACCTCTCTCTCTTTTTTTCTTTTTTTCATTTTCCTTTATTAAGAAATTTTCTACTCACTCTACATACCACCCACAGTTCCCACCTCCTCCCTCCTCCCACCCCCCAGCCCTCTCTCCCAAGCCACCCCACATCCACCAAATCAAGGTCTCCCATGGGGAGTCAGCAGAGCCCGGCACACTGAGCCTAGGCAGGTCCAAGCCCCTTCCCACTGCACCAAGGCTGCACAAGGCATCACACCACAGGCACCAGATTCCCAAAAGCCTGCCCATGCACCAGAGACAGATCCTGATCCCCCTGCCTGGGTGCCCCCCACAAACAGTTCGAGCCAAACAACCGTCTTCCGTATCCAGAGGGTCTAGTCCAGTCCCATGGGGGCTCCACAGCCACTAGTCTACAGTTCATGGGCTTCCACTAATATGGCCAGTCGTCTCTGCATGTCTTCCCATCATGATCTCAATGTCCCCCATGTGCAGAATCCCTCCTCTCTCTCATCGATTGGATTCCTGGAGCTCAGCCTGGTGTCTGGCCATGGATCTCTGCATCTACCTCCATCAATAGGACCTCTCTTTAAGTGATAACTAGCATTTTCACTTTGTGGGTAAAGAAACAGAAGGAATGGAGGTTAAGGAATGTAGCTCAATTTCTATAATTGGATGGATGGATGGATGGATGGATGGATGGATATTTCAATATATATACTACATATGCTTTTGTAGTTATTTGGTTTTGGCTGGCCTGGGAATTGAACCCAGGACTTCATGCTCACAAGGCAAGCACTTGAACCACTGATCTATATCCCTAGCCTGGTGTGTTTTTGAAAAACAAAATGACTCTGAGCCTTGTAAAGCATGCCTATCATTCAGAAGGCTGAACCAGGAGGATTGTAAATTTGAGGCCTGCCTAGCTTATATAATGAGACCCTGTCCCAAAAAGAAAGAGAAACAAACAGAAAAGCATAAATGAGATCATGCCATACATGTTTTTTCCTTTTTTAATTTTTTGAGATTATAATATAATTACATAATTTCCCCCTTATATTTCCTCCCTCTAAACTCTCCCATGTACTCCCTTCTTTTGCTTTAATTTATATAACATACAAACTGCTCAGTCTGTATAACTTTACTTGTATGCATATGTTTTCAGGACTGGCCATTTGGTATTGGATAACTAATTAGTGCACTCCTCCTTTGGAAAAACTTTCTCCTGCTCTCAGCAGTCCGTAGTTGCCTATAGTTCTTTGTGCAGGGTTGAGGCCTCACACAGTTTACCCCATTCACAGTGGCATGTCTGTTGATATCGTCCTTGTTCTGGTCATGTTTAAGCAGCCTTTTTGGTAAGACTTCATGGGTGTAGCTTCTGATAATTCTAGTAGACACAATCTCACAGCAAATTCCCTGATCCTCTGGCTCTTATGATCTTTCCTCCCCTCTTCCTCAGTGATCCCTGAGCCTTAGGTATAGGAGTTGTGTTGTAGATATAATTAATTGGGACTGGGTTCCACAACTCAGAAAAGAAAAATCAGGAAACTTTCAGGTAAATAAAGAAACTAGAAAAGATCATTGAGTGAGGAAACCCAGACCTAGAAAAACAAACATCAAACATCACACATTTTCTCTCATCTCAGGTTCCTAGCTCCTAATCTTCAAGATGTGAGGATACAACCTGTACACATTAAAAAAAAAAAAAACCTGCAGGAAACAGGAAAGTGAAAGGGACCATGTAGGCGGTGGTGGTAATAGAGAAGGGAATAGCAGGGTACAAGTGATTTGAAGGGGAAATGGGAAAATAGGAGGTGGGCTTTAATTAAGGAGGAGGGAAATAAATACAGTAAAATAGCGGTAAGGATGTCTTCAAGCTGTTTGAGCACTCTACCAACTGTGCTGCACCGCCAGCCATACCCAGTTCCCTATGTCAGCATATTCAAGCCCCTACAAGAAGTCTGGTAGATGCAATGAAGTCACAAAACTCCAGCACTCCTGCTTTCCTAAACAGGCCTTTTCAAATTCTGGGGTCGGAACCCTATGCTCTGACACCCATATTACTTTAGAAGTCCTCAACTACATCAACTGGAGCATCATCAGGGTTTGGGGGAAGTTGGAGGGGAGAATGGGAGGTAAATATGATCCTAATACATCGTATACATGCGTGAAATTCTCAAAGAATAAAAATCCCCACACCTCCCTGAGGTTCTCCCTTCTATTAAAATCAACCAAGAGGAGATCCATGCACTCCAATTATGGTCTCAGAGCAGAACAACTATCAAGCTTCACCACCCATTTTGTCCCTTAACAACGGAAGTCAGAGTGTTGTTCCAGACACTCTCTACTCCCAATAGCCTCGTAGTCACTGTCTACCTTGAGTCCATCAGGGACCATTCTCATTAGATCAGCCTTATGAAAGAGGAAAAGGGGCTATTGGTGGAGACAGAGTCAGCGGGAGAGGGGAAGGCGAACAGGTGAGGGTAATGTGGAATGAGTATGAGTGCCATGTTATACATATACAAAATGTCATAAGGAAACCCATCATTTATTTACTAAGTAAAAAAAAAAAAGAAGAAAAAGAACAGCTGTCGCCATTTAAGTTAGTCACCGGAAGAAGCGCCAGACTCCATAGCTACCCAACATCTAATCCACATTCATTTTCATTTGGCTCTGTACATCCTCCACTCTGGCCCCCTCTCCCATGTTTTCCTAACTACTGAAATATTTCCACTATATCCATTATGAACAAAACTTATATTCTCAGTTCCCTTTCCCCGTGCTCCCTTCGTCTTATTCTTAAAGACACTTGGATCCTTCCTGAAATCAATGCTTTCTCTGCAGCTTTCAAATTATGGTTGTTTTTTTCTCCCACAGGAGGTGGGGGTAAGGGAATAGATTTTTGCCCTGTTCCTTACTGAAACTTTTTTTTTTGGTTTTTCGAGACAGGGTTTCTCTGTGTAACTTTGAGCCTTTCCTGGAACTCACTCTGTATCCCAGGCTGGCCTCAAACTCACAGAGATCCGCCTGGCTCTGCCTCCCGAGTGCTGGGATTAAAGGCGGGCGCCACCACCGCCCGGCCTCCTTACTGAAACTTAGACAACATTCCCCACTGTCACATATGTTAATGGCATTTAGGCATGAGACATTTAGAAGATATTAAGGATCGGATGAGGTCTTTAGGATTAGTCCCTCGTGAGTATTAGTGGTTTTCCAAAAGAAGAAAAGAAAGACCCAAGTTAGGAAGGTTGCTGTGTCTCATGGTGTAACGTTCTCTGCCATGTCATCACCCATCAGGAAGTCTTTCACCAGATGTCTGCATCCTGCTCTTGGACTCCCTAAAGCATGGGCTAAATAAACCTCCTTTATTTATAAAGTACACAGTTTACAGTATTCAGTTATGGCAACAGAGAATGGACTAAGGCACACCCAATCTATGCCACCTGCCCGTTTTGCCTAGGTCCAGGTAGCTGAAAGTGGCTAGAGAAAAACAGAACCATGCTGACTGGCTTCATTTTAAATTCATGAATGTGAATCTTAAGTGGTCTCTTAATGCTTCCTGGCAATCATATTATGTATCACAAGACTAGTGCTATCCAATATAAATTTTTGGAGTGATGGAAATGTTCTATAATTTGTGCCACCCCAAACAGTAGCCACGAGTACATACAGCTACTTATATTTACTTTCAAATAATTAAGTGGCTCTTTTAAATTCATTCCTTAGTTATATTATCCACATTTCAAGCTTAATAGTCACATGTGGCTAGTGGCTATGTGATAGACACTCTAGTTTAGACAATTGACTTTCCTGCTTGTCTAGCTATTTCCATTTTCCACCATTGTCCACAAATTCCTATCATTCTACCTACCCACTTAAACCAGCATCTATATCCATATACTCTGTCTTTTCTCTTGTTGATATATATATATATATATATATATATATATATATATACACATACATATATATGATATATATGTGTATGGCATATGTGTATGTATATAGACACATACACACACATCAGTGGCTCTCAAGGTGTGATCTGAGGACCACGGAATATCCATGAGTTTAATATTGTCTTTTTTTTTTTTTTTTTTGGTTTTTCGAGACAGGGTTTCTCTGTGTAGCTTTGCGCCTTTCCTGGGACTCACTTGGTAGCCCAGGCTGGCCTCGAACTCATAGAGATCCGCCTGGCTCTGCCTCCCGAGTGCTGGGATTAAAGGCGTGCGCCACCACCGCCCGGCGAGTTTAATATTGTCAATTTGTGCTATTATAACCAAATATCTGAGGCATGGTAGTTTATACATACTAGGAGTTCATTTCTCATTTATTTATCATTACTGGTTTGTTATTGTTGGTAAGTGGAAATCCATTTGTTTGTAGCTAAAATAATGCCACAAACTGATGAGTTTTAAAGAAAAGAGCTTATTTTGGCCCACAGTCCTGGAGGTCCAAGGACAATAGGATGCATCTGGTGAAGGCCAAGGTACTGCAGGTTATCACAAGAAAAGAGACAGAGTCTCCCTATGTAGCCCAGGCTGGCTTTAAAGTCACTGTCCTCCTGTCTCACCCTCCCAAGTGCTGAGTTTTATAGGAATGAACCATCTTGGAGGAGACACAGAGGTCCTAGTGCTCACAGATAATCACTAGGGAAACCAGGAATGTTAAACACACAGGGCTGTCTCTTCAAAGAGAGAGATGTATAACCTGGTTTCTGCCCAGAAGGCTGGGGACAGAGGTGGTTAATAGCCTGGTGACCTCTGTGCTATCTGTATGGCCAGGACACATGGGTTCCCCCAGACTCTTACATTTATCTCACTGACTCTATAATACTTCCCTCCCCCAGACCCTTATGAACATTGTTTACCTTGAGACTACTTCCCTCTTTAATTTATAGAACATATCTTTATAGAAGATGGCACTTGTATTTTCAAGAGTTTTGATATAATCATGTCTTAAGCTTTGTTGTACACATGAGACTAAGTTAATTATCACCAGGAAACTTTTTTCCAAATTGTGCTGTGCTTAAATTTGTGTGAAATATACTACTCAGTGTCAGACTCTCAAAGCTTTTATTTTATTTATTTATTTATTTATTTATTTATTTATTTATTTATTTATTTATTTATTTTGGTTTTTCGAGACAGGGTTTCTCTGTGTAACTTTGCGCCTTTCCTGGGACTCACTTGGTAGCCCAGGCTGGCCTTGAACTCACAGAGATCTGCCTGCCTCTGCCTCCCGAGTGCTGGGATTAAAGGCTTGCACCAACACCGCCCGGCCAACTTTTTTTTTTTTTTGAGATAGGGTTTCATGTAGCCCAGGCTGGCTTCACATTTACTATATAGTTGACACAGGCTTTAGACTCCTGGTCCTCAGGCCTCCACCTTTCAAGTGCTAGGATTACAGGAACACATCACCTCCCTCCCCGCCATTTGTTCATGTTTCTAGTTGATCTTTGGGGAGTTTTAATTTTCACCTGCACTGTGAGCATATGAGTACCCTGCTGGACTCTCAAAGTTTGAACCAACACCGGCCGCTGAGTTGTGTTGAACTGGACTTCCTTCTTGCCGTACACGGATGGAACACTCTGCTGGATACTCTGATGGCTGTGGTGTTTGCAGAGACCCCTCACTGGAACCATAACCCCTGTCTCTTCATGAAAACACATTGGACAAAAGCAAGTTCTACACAATTATCTCAGCAGACTCAGTAAAACTGTCAAATCCATCAAAATTTAACCTATACTACTCTAGTCAACTCATTTACTGACCTGTTAGGCTTCACTTTAAACTGAGTGAGTGGAGAAGAGAGAAAGCTTGGGTGGGCCTTTCCTTCATTTCTTTTATACAAGCAGTAGAGGACTTTGATGTGTCTCTCTTCTGATCAAAATTGCATTGTTTTTTCCTACACTTTCTGTAGGTCCAGATTATATTGATAACTCTTTTGTTTTGTCCCCCCCCTTTTGTTTACATTTTATTGGCTACTATAGTATAGACCCTGAAACTGCATCATTCCCTCTCCTTCCCCTATCATGGGGTCAGATCTTCCCAGGAGCCCCTGCCTTTACTGCCTGGACCCAAGTAAACTCCTGCTGCAGCTGTGCAAGGCATTCCCTTTGTTGCTCAGACTGTTGCTCAGTGTCACAAGGCTGGAATTCATAGTGCTCGATTTCTGCTGTGATATACTCTAGCCTCTTCCCCACAGTGGCTGGAGTCTCCCCTTGGCTCCTCTTTGACAAACACAGAATCCAGAAGTTTAAAGACCACGTTGGATCCATCTAGCAAGGCCAGTTCCTCCCTCATCCTCCCTCACAATATTGTTTTCCGATAGCTTTGGCTCAAGCTTTGCCCTCTCGGACAAGGGTTTACTCAAATCTTCTGGCAGCTGTTGGTGTTTCTCCACTTCTCCCTGTAGCTTCTTTTAGATCATCTCAGGCATAGTGAAAGTGAAAGCCCCCGGGATAGGGGTCGCTGGGTCTCAAGCTCTCGAAGATATCTGAGCTTACATTTTTGGTCCTCTTCACGGTCTCCCTTCTATATTAACAAATCCCTTGTTGTTTGTTTGTTTGTCTTTTTGTTGTTGTTGTTTTGGTTTTTTGAGACAGAGTTTCTCTGTGTAGCCTTGACTGTCCTAGACCTCGCTCTGTAGAACAGGCTGGCCTCGAACTCACAGAGATCCACCTGCCTCTGCCTCCCAAGTGCTGGCCCTGCTGCTGCTGTTGTTTGTAAAGGGAGGGATTGTTTTATTCTGACTCACAGTTGCAGAAGCTTTCATCGCATTATAGACAAGGAATGGGGAAGCAGCTCTGTTAGTTCACGGTGACAGTAGCAGATAGTGGGGGTTGTTCATGTCACAAGAATCATCCGGAAGCAGAGATAACATGACAGCAAAGGAGCCAGGAACAAAATTGCTACAAATAACATTCCCAGTGGCCTACTAACTCCAGCTAGACCCCGCATCCTACAGGTTCTATGTTTTTAGCATTTTCAAAAAATGTCTCACTATGCAGCTCTGGCCAGCCTGAAAGTCCCAATCTGAACTCACAGAGGTCAGTCTGCCTCTGACTCTGGAGCTCTAGAATCAAAGGCAGGCACTACCATTCCTGGCCATGGTTCTGTTTTGTTTTGTTTTTTAATGCATGCGGGGAGGGCATGTACACATGTATGCATGTGTCTGGAGAGCAGAGGACAACCTCACATGTCGGCCTCAAAAATGTTGTCCACGTTTTTTGAGACAGGTTCTTTCCTTGGACTGAAGCTCAGCAATTTGGCTGGACTGGCTGGCCAGAGAGCCCCAGGATCCTCGTGTCTCCTCTTCCCGCACTGGGATCATGGGCCCATGCATCACCACACTAGGCATTTTTATGTCAGTTTTGAGGATCACACTCAAGACGTTATGCTTGTGAGGGCAACCACATTACCAATTGAGTTGTCTATTCAGCCCTTGTTTTTGTCATACTCATACTAGCGACATTGGGAAGCAAGCACTTCCCTTTCTTTAACTTTAGAATAACTTGAGGGGAGGAAGGACAGGTCAGGTGCTTATGGAGTCACCAACTGGCCTTTCCTTTCTGAACGCAATTCTGTTTTTAATGGTTGGCTTACATGATAAATTATGCATAATAATAGATCTCATTATGATATTTTCATTTGGGTACATTATGTATTTTGAGCATACTCATCCTCCACTACCCTTTCTTGTCCTCCTTCCACTCCTGCCAAACCCCTGAACCCCTTCCTCTTCTCAGCTAGTCCCTCCACTTCCAAGTTTGGTTTTTGTTTTGTCTGGTGACTCACGGACCTTAAGGAAGGTTACTTACGAGACCAAGAGCATGGGTAAGGAGTTCTGTACAGGAATATGATCCACTCTCCAGTGGCTATACCACTGAAGAAAACGTCTCCCCATTCTCCAGCAACCTTTAATTGCCTATAGAGCGGTAGGGAGAGCTGGGCCTAGTGAGTTCCTCCCCCAGGCAACTGTTAACTGTCTATAAATCCTTAGAAAGGGATGGGGCTTTGTGAGCTCCCCACCCCTAAGAAGGAACGCTGACAGGCCCAATTTTAGGCAGGTCTCCCCCCCAATTTATTATTATTATTATTATTATTATTATTATTATTATATAAATTAGGCAGGTCTTCTGCCTAGGCTCAGTGTGCCCGGCTCTGCTGACTCCCCATGGGAGACCTTGATTTGAGAGATGTGGGGATGTGGGGTGGCTTGGGAGAGGGGGGTGGTGGGAGGAAGGAGGAGGGGGGATCTGTGGGTGGTATGTGAAGTGAGCAGAAAATTTCTTAATTAAAAAAAAAAAGAAATTAGGCAGGTCTTAATCAGATAATCACATTTGCTGGGAGTTCGAGTGTGATGGCCGTGTCCTGGGCAGAAGACAGAGAGCCACAGTTTCCTAGCCTTTCCTTTCTGGTTAAGTTGTTTTTCCTTCCTGAGACATTCCCTGAGCCATGGAGGACAGTATAGATGTCCCGTTATGGGCTGAGTGAACAACATTATTTCATTATCTGTGGACATCCCTTCCTCTTTGTGCTTATTCATTCTGAGATTTTATTTTCTCTGGATTGGCTCAAGCAATTTCTTCTTGAAGGTATTTATTTATTTATTTATTTATTTATTTATTTATTTATTTATTTATTTTTAAGCAGGATTTCACTATCCAACTCTGGCTGTCCTAGAACCGTATACGTAGAGCAGGCTGGCCTTGAACTCACACAGAACCACCTGCCTCTACCTCCCAAGTGCTGAGATTGAAGGCATGTGCCAGCATACCTGGCTCTTGTAGGTTTCTTCCTTCTCTTTTATCAATGTTATTGATATTTCTGGGCTGCTAACACCCCCCCCTTCTTCTATCATTGAAACAAAGTCTCATCCTGTAGCCCAGGCTGCCTGGAACTTACTATGTAGCCTCTGGAGTGCTGGAACTAAAGGTGTGCACCACCATGCCCAGCTCACTATCACTTTTTGCACAGTTAAACAAATAATCTGTTACTGTCCTTTTCCCCTAGAGGACTGTCCTTCTGTTTGAATATACTGAGTCAGATTTCCTGCTTCCTGGATATCATATATCTTCCTCTTTCTTGCTTTAGTCTCTAAGTTTAGTGGAGTATGTCCTCTGGTTGCTTCCTGAGAAGGAATGTTAGAGAAAATGTATTTATTCTGCTTCCTGAAGAGTGTTAGAGAAAATGTATTTATTCTACCCTAACAATTGATAAATTGGCTGAATGCAGAATTCTGTGTTGGAAATTACAGTCACTATGAATTTTAAGTCATGTATCCATCGTCTTTCATCTTTACTGATTTTTTTTTTGGGGGGGGGCGTTGAGTTTCTCCGTGTAAACGTCTTGGCTGTCCTGGAACTCACTTTGTAGACCAGGCTGGCCTCGAACTCACAGAGATCCACCTGCCTCTGCCTCCCGAGTGCTGGGATTAAAGATGTGCACCACCAAAGCCCAGCCTGATTTTTTTTTTTATAAGTTCAATGTCGATCTTATTCCTGATCTTTTGTGTGAAAGCTTTTACTCCTTTCCCCCTTTAGAATTGTGTTAAGGTCTGTTACTTAGTTCTATTATTCTGAAATTTCACAGTGTTGTGTCTTTATGAAAATGCCTCACACTTTATGAACACAGCGTTTTCTCTTCTCTGAGTATGCTAATTGGATTAGAAGGATAGTGACTGTCTTTACAGATTTTGCTGCTGCATTCTATCTGTTTTCTCCACACCCTCCTTTTCTGTTTAGCTGCTTTAGCCTCTAGCTTCACATTGGAACTGTCCTTGAACTGTTTCAAATCCTTGGTGATTCATTTATATTTAGCATAAGGCCCTAAAAAGTTGACTGGATGTCCGGCCTGCTAGGAAGAGAGATTGGTCTTTGTTGTACAGAGAAATTTCTCTACTGAAGTCTGGGAAGAGGATTAATCTATGGGTAGAGACATGAATTTAGAGAAAGTTTGGAACTATGTCCATTTTTCAGACTAAGAATAGGTTCTCCTCTGGGACCTATGATTTTCCTAACCGTGGGTTCTTGACTAGATTTACAGTACCATGAATGTGTTTCCTTACAGAGTGGTCTTAGATCCAACTAGAAAGGACTTGGTTATCCCCGTAACAACTGTGCTACTATTGCAACCATGAGAATGGGCAATGTGCCTTTATATTTAGTTATCAGTAGTTATTTTCCTAAAATAGTCCAGTAATCCAGAGAAGGATAGTTATTGGTTGTGTTTATGTGTGTGTACATGTTCATGTGTGTGTATGTGGGTATACATGTGTGTGCATATGTAAGCCAGGAGTCTCTGTGCTGTCTAGTTTTCTGTCAACATGGCACAAGCTAGAGTTATCTGGAAAGAGGAACCTCAAATGCCTGTAGCAAAGTATATGGAGCATTTTCTTGATTAGTGATTGGTGTTGGTTGGCCCAGCCCATGGGGGGTCGGGTGGGGGAATGAGAAGCAGTGCCATCCTTGGTCAGGTGGTCCTGGTTGTATTTAAAAAGAAGCTAAGCAAGCCATAGGGGAGCAAGCCAGTAAGCAGCACTCCTCCCTGGCTTCTGCTTCAGTTCCCACTTCCAGGTTCCTGCCTTGAGTTCCTTCTCTGACATCCCTCAGGTGTAGTTAGTTCCTCAGTCATGGGTTACCTTGTTTTTGAAACAGGGTCTCTCTGACCCAGAACTCACCAATTAGATTGGGTCTCATTGTGTAGCCCAGGTTGGCCTCAAACTCACAGAGATCTGTTTGCCTTCTGAGTTCTGTAGTTAGAGGCATGGACCATCATGTCTAGCTTTTTATATTTGTGTGTGTATGTATTTGTATAAATGCATATGCACATGTAGGGTGCACTGTTTCTTCCTCCTCTTGGAGTTGGAGTTACAGATACGCATGGGATGTCTGAGCTGTTATATGAGTGCTCAGATTTGAACTCTAGTCTTCATGGTTGTGTAGCAAGTGCTTTTAATCTCTGAGCTACCTCTCTAACCCCATACTAATTTATTTTTGAGACAAGGTCTTGTGTAGCCCAGATAAGCCTCAAACTCACTGTATAAACAATGATGGTCTTGAACTTCTAGTTCTCTTCTCTATCTCCCAAGTGTTGGGATTGCAGGCATATGCCACATGGTCAAGTTTATGTTGTATTGGGATCAAACCCAGGAAATTGTGCCTGCTAGGCAAACAGTCTACCAATTGAGCCATATCCTCAGCCCAAAGAAGGATAGTTTCTTTTTTTTTTTTTTTTTTTCGAGACAGGGTTTCTCTGTGTAGCTTTGCGCCTTTCCTAGAACTCACTTGGTAGCCCAGGCAGGCCTCGAACTCACAGAGATCTGCCTGGCTCTGCCTCCCAAGTGCTGCGATTAAAGGCATGCGCCACCACCGCCCGGCACATCATAAGCCTGGCTGTTTATATTCTGGAAACCCCAGACAGTCATCTTTTCCCTCTTTTTCCTTCCTTCTTTCCTTCCTTCCTTCCTTCCTTCCTTCCTTCCTTCCTTCCTTCCTTCCTTCCTTCCTTCTTTCCTGACAGCATCTCACTATGTGTTCCTCCTGCCTCAGTCTCCTACATTGTTGGGGTTAGAGGAATGTGATGCCAGGGCAGGTTTGGGTCTCTTTTCAGTGCAGCATTCTCTATTACCCCTATTGGTCTCCACTTCTGTCCTCACCATATTCAGTTTTCTCTGATTTGAATCAGCATGAATCAATTGTATCTCTGGTGGTTTGAATGAGAAGTGTCCCCTACAGGCTCAGGTTTTTATTTGAGCACTTCGTTCCCTGTTGAGGGTGCTGTTTGAGGGAGCTGTGGAGCCTTCAAGAGATACAGCCGTCCTGGAGGAAATATGTCACTGGGGATGGACTTTGAGAGTTTATAGTCTCACCCCACTTCCAGTTCCTTTTCTCTGCTTTGTGTTTGCACTTGAAAGTATGACCATCCAGCTTCTCGCTCCAGCCGCCTGCATGATGGACTCTCCTTCTGCAACCATAAGCCAAAAGCAAAATCTTTTTTCATCAGGCACTTTTATTCCTGGTGTTTTAGCACAAGAATGAAAGGTAACTGATACAAAATATTAATAGATTCCACTATGGTATTTTCATACATGAATATATAAGTGCTTTGAGTGTACTCACTCCCTTCTCTTCTCTTCTTTCCCAATTCCTACTGATCCCCTTCCTCTTTCCAACCAACCATTCCCTCTTTGACTTTCATGTCTTTTTTGTTTGTTTGGTTGGTTTGGTTTTGGGTTTCTCTGTGTAGCTCTGGCTGTCCTGGAACTCACAATGTAGACCAGGCTAGCCTCAAATTCAGAGACATCTGCCTGCCTCTGCCTCCCAAATGGTGGGATTAAAGGTGTGTGGCATAGCTGGATGTTGGTGGTACATGCCTTTAATCTCAGCATTGTGGGGGATAAAGCAAGACAGAGAAACCTTGTCTTGAAAAACCAGGGGAAAAAAAGGTGTGTGCCACTATGCCCGGCCTCCTTTTTGTATGATCCAGACCTAGTGAGTTTAATTAGGCTTGTTTACAAGGGCATGGGTGATGGATTATTCATAGAAGCATGAGCAGCTTACAAATGGCTACACCACTGAAAAATCTCTCTCCCAGCAACTATTAACTGCCAATGGCTACTCAGAGAAAGACAGAACCTTATGAGCCCTTCTTCAATTTTCACTTACCTTTTTTTTAGTCTATTTAAAAAACTTTTGATAAATAACATGTAGAAATGAACAAATCATAAGTGTACTGTTCAATTAATTGTTTACAAACAAAACTGGCAATATAATGAGCACTCAAATGTCTCTAGCTCAGTTTCTACAAGTAATAAACTTCTTTTGCTGGGGCAACATCCATAAAGCACTCAGGGTAGTCTATGGCATATAATGAATGCTTCATGGGTGCTAGCTAATCTCATTAAGTCACCTCACTTTATAAATGGTGCTTTCTGTGATGTAAGAGTTCTTTCCTGGTTTCAAGGAAGGTAGAGTCTAGCTTCAGTTTTCCCATTTTCTATTTATTTATGTTGATTCATTTGTTTTCTGAGATAGGGTTGCACTATGTAGCCTGGCCTGACTGCAAACTCATGGCAATCAACCAAGGTACTAGCCCCTCAAGTACTAGAATAACAAGCATGAGCCACTCTAGGGAACTTTTCCCTTAAGGTTTTGGGTGTAGTTTTTGTTGTTCACTATTCTGTTACATTTTGCATTGTCGGGGGTAGGGATCGGTCCACAGCCTTGTGCACACCAAGCAATTGTTCTAATATCGAGGCATAACTCCAGTTTAAATCTTAAGTAAAACAAACAATGCTCTGAGTACAATGAGAACAGAAAGGAATTTCTTTTTTTTTTTTTTTTTTTTTTTTTTTTTTTTTTTTTTGGTTTTTCAAGACAGGGTTTCTCTGTGTAGCTTTGCGCCTTTCCTGGAACTCACTTGGTAGCCCAGGCTGGCCTCGAACTCACAGAGATCCGCCTGGCTCTGCCTCCCAAGTGCTGGGATTAAAGGCGTGCGCCACCACCGCCCGGCTAGAAAGGAATTTCTTAAACATCAAGAGTGTCAAACTAAAGAGTATCAAAAAAGTCAACAGCGTGTATGGGTGATGTGGAAGGGATGAGTGGTGTAGGAGGAAAGGCATCAGCAAGAATTATAGTCAAATTGTTTCCCCTAATTAGGAGTGGTGAGGCATGCCTATAATTCCAGTCGGGAGGTTGAGGCATGAATATCACAAGGTCGAGGATAGCCTAAGCTACATAGCAAAACCCTCTCAGGAAAAGGCAGGGTCGGGGGAGAGAAAGCTGTTTCCCCTAAAGCTCGGGAAGAAGAGTGACCCAGATAGAAGTGACCCAGATAGATATGTGTCTTGAAGACCCTGAAATGCATTAAGAAAAGAAAATGAGGAGCTGGAGAAATAGCTCAGCAGTTAAGAGCACTGACTGCTCTTCTAGAGGGCCTGGGTTCAATTCCCAGAATCCACATGGCAACTCACAACTGTCTGTAACTCCAGTTCCAGGGGACCTGACACCCATGACAAAATACCAATGCACATAAAATAAAAATAAATAAATTTAAAAAAAGAAAAGAAAATGAAATAAACTATACACGTCTAAAGGAATGAAGAAACCAGGCCTGGAGGCGCACACCTTTAATGCCAACACTCAGGAGGCAGAGGCAAGTGAATCTCTGGGAGTTTGAGACCAGCCTAGTTTACAAATCGAGTTCCAGGACAGCCAGAGCTACATAAAACTATCCTGTCTTAAAATAAATAAACAACAACAGTAATAATGAATAAAAGAATGAAGAAGAAAAATGTATTTATTTGCAGTGATATGATTATATGGATTCAAAATCTAAGAAGTTCAATTTAAATTTTTTTTCACATCCCGACGCAGTTTCCCCTCCCTCCTCTCCTCTGAGTCCCTCTCATCTCCTCCTTTCTGCTCCCTTCCCCCATCCACTCCTCAGTTTCTCTACAGAAAAGGGCAGGCCTCCCATGGATATCGACCAAACATGGCATATCAAGTTGCAGTAAGACCAGGCGCCTCCCCTCCTATTAAGGCTGGACTCCAGAGGGGGTGTCTATTGTTCAGATTTGCCTAACATTTCTGCTTTCAAGCTTCCTTTGAAAATCTGCTCAGACAGGCAATTTTCTCACCCTACACCTCACAGCAAAGCGGCTACCCCAGGATGAACTAGCCACGGTATTAAATGCTGCTAAGCCCTGTAGCAACTTCAAGGGGGTAGAGATGAGACCCAGACTAGAGATATAACTTTGCATTTTTCTAAATCAGAACAGAGAAGTCCTTTTCTCTTAGACTTGAATTTCTTTTCTTTGTATCCAGACAGGGTGTTCTGTAGCCTAGCTGTGTAGCCAAGACTGACCTTGAACTGCAGATCCTCCTGTGTCTGCTTCCCACATTCTGACATGCACCATCACACTGGCTTTTTTTTTTTTTTTGGTTTTTCGAGACAGTGTTTCTCTGTGTAGCTTTGCGCCTTTCCTGGAACTCACTTTGGAGACCAGGCTGGCCTCGAACTCACAGAGATCCGCCTGCCTCTGCCTCCCGAGTGCTGGGATTAAAGGCGTGCGCCACCACCGCCCGGCAACACCGGCTTTTTTCTTCCATTGCCAACCTGTAAAGTAAGGCTGCTAGAAACCCTGCTGTGTCTACCAAAAAAAGTCTCTTGGTGGCACACACCTTCAATCCCAGCACTCGGAGAGGCAGAGGCAGGAGGATCTCTGTGAGCTCAAGGCCGGCCTGGTCTACAGAACTAGTTCCTGGACAGCCGGGGCTACACAGAGAAACCCTGTGTCAAAAATAAATAAAATAAAAATAAAACAAAACAAAAATCCTTGGCTGTCTTGGAACTCACTCTGTAGACCAGGCAGGCCTTGAACTCAAGAGATCCTCCAGAGTGCTGGAATTAAAGGCATGCGCCACCGCCGCCTGGCTTTGGTCTGGCTTTTGAGACAAGGGCTGTATGTACCTGATATAGTCTAGGCTGGCCTCGAACTCAACAACCTCCTGCTTCAGCTTCAAGGTGAACGCTGTCTTTACCTGAAGCATGCCGGCAAGGCTCCGTTTTGATTGGCTATGACATCACCCGAGCCCTTTGTTGTTCAGAAATGTGTCCCTGTATGGATTGGTCAGATCTACTGTCAGTTATCAGAGAGCCATTATCTATTCAGTGTGGGTGGGTGTGGTTTGAAATAAAGTCAGTCTGGTGTTCTCCGTGCCATCTTGGTTACGGTCCATGACGGATGTCTGCGAAGGTGTCTGGTCGTCAAGGTCTGAGAGCTCGATCACATGAATGATAGAACAAAACAATTTTTGTACATCCTCCAGTGACTGTAAGTTAAACAAGCCTTCTTAAAGAGTGAAAAATGTTTCCTTTAGAAATGTAGAAGGTGGGCCAGATTTAGGACCTCTAAGTGGAGCCTGACTTTGTGGTAACTTTTTACTCTCTGTTGTACTGTGATTATCAAATGTTTCAAAGGTGTATGTCATAGCCTTATTGGTGATGTGAGGAAGTTAGGGCGAAACTCCTTAGAGTCAGTTAAGTGAGAGCCAAAGTCCGTAGCCAAGGCTCTGGCACAGAGACCACAGGTTACAGCAGTATCTTGGTACTGAGGACAGGAGGATCGGAGGACAGGTCAAAAGAAGCTTGGGGGACTGGGGAGAGAGCACAGTCGGTAAACCCAAATGGGAGAGCCTGAGTTTGGATTGTCCCCTTCCCCAAACTCTTCCGTTGGGGAGGTGGAGACAGGAGGATCCCTAGGCCAGCTAGTAGTCTAATCAGTGAGCTCCATGTCGATGAGCGACCTGTCTCAGAACAGTAGGGAAGAACACACTGGATCTCCCCTGAACTCCTCCTTACCCCACCCCCATCCGTTTCCACAGCCTCCTCCTCCTCCCTCCCATCTCTCACCATCCCTAGTGCCCCTACCCTTCCACCTCAACCGTTTCCCTCCTTTCTCTTTCTTTTTCTTTCTTTCTTTCTTTCTTTCTTTCTTTCTTTCTTTCTTTCTTTCTTTCTTTCTTTGTTTTTCTTTCCCTTCCTTCCTTCCTTCCTTCCTTCCTTCCTTCTTTCTTTCTTTCTTTCTTTCTTTCTTTCTTTCTGTTTTTCGAAAAGACATTGTTTCTCCGCGTCGTTTTGGTACTGTCCTGGAACTCGCTCTGTAGACCAGGCTGGCCTTGAACTCACAGAGATCCGCCTGCCTCTGCCTCCCGAGTGCTGGGATTAAAGGTGTTAAACCGGGCGGTGGTGGCGCACGCCTTTAATCCCAGCACTCGGGAGGCAGAGCCAGGCGGATCTCTGTGAGTTCGAGGCCAGCCTGGTCTCCAAAGCGAGTTCCAGGAAAGGCACAAAGCTACACAGAGAAACCCTGTCTCAAAAAACCAAAAAAAAAAAAAAAAAAGGTGTGAGCCACCACCGCCCGGCTCCCTCCTCCTTCCTTTGCCCCCTTTACCTCACACTCCACCCCCTTCTGATGCACTCCTCCCCTTCTTTCTTCACATTCCCCTCCCCTCCCATTTCTGCTTCTTACCTAGTCACTCTCCTCCCTGCTCCTGCCCCTCCCTTTCCCTGCCCATTGCCTTATCTCCCTCCTCCCTATCATTCCCCTCCCTCCTTCCTCTCCTTCCCCTTTTCCTTACTACTCCCCATCCCCCTCCTCTCTACCCCCTCAACCCTCCACCTCCCTCCCTCTCATTCCCATACCCCTCCTCCCTGCCCCTCCCTCATCTTCACCTCCCTAGCCATCATCCTCTTCCTCCTGCCCCTGCTTCCTCAATCCCTTTCCTCCCCAATCCCTCTCCTCCACCAACCCCCCTCCTCCCTCCCTTGATCATTCTCCTCCCTAACCCTCCTCCCCATCTCCTTCCTCCCTTACCCTCCACAATCCCCTTCTTCCCTTCCCCCCTCCATCAAGCCCCTCCTCCTCTTCCTTCTCCCTCAACCCCCCTCTTCCCTTTCCTTCTCCTTAATCTTCCTCCCTCACCCTCCTTCACTAATCACCCTCCTCCATCCCCCTTCCCTATCCTCTGCATCTCCCTCCTCCCTCAACTTCCTCAATTCCCCTCCTCACTTCCTGTCCTTCCCTCAGTCCTCCCCTCCTCCCTATCCCCCTCCCCATTCCTCTCCTTGCTTACCCTCCTGCCTCCTCCCTCATTCCCCTTCCTCCCTCCCCCTTCTCCCCTCCTCCCCTTCCCCTTGACTCTCCTTTCACCACCCAATCCTAACTCCTGCTCTCTTCCTCCTCCTCCTCCTCCTCCTATCCCAGTGTGCCCCCTCTCCTCCATCCTCTTCTTTCCCTCCTTCCTTCTTCACTCCTCTCCTCCCATTCATCCCCCCTCAGCATCCTCCCTCACCCACCTTCCTCCTTCCCTCCTCCCAGCCTTCCCTCCCCCCTCATCCCCTTTCCCTTCCTTATTCCCCTTTCTTCTTTCTACCCTCCCCTCCTCCTTCCCTGCCTCCCCAGTGGTCCCATGTTCTTCCTACTCCTCACTCCACTCTCATTTAGTCTCCTTTCACCTCTCACTGCATCTTCCTATTCTGTTCCTCACACCCTCCCAAGGAAACATAATGTCAGGTATGAAGATCCTACTGATACAGATGAATCATTTGAGGAGTATCATTTTATTGTTAGTTTATTTTTGTCATTCCAGTCAGTAGGTGCTCTGATGATGATGATGATGATGATGATACAGGGATTCTCTGTATAATAGCCCTGACTCCCTCTGTAAACCTCGAACTCAGAGATCTGCCTGCTTCTGCCTCTTGAGTGCTGGGATTAAACGTGTGCTATACCACGCCTGGCTAGTCATTGTAATTTAAAATAGCATGCTTTTGGTTGGCAGTGGTGGTGCATGCCTCTAATCCCAGCACTCAGGAGGCAGAGCCAGGTGGATTTCTGTGAGTTTGAGGCCAGCCTGTGTCTACTGCAGAGCAAGATCCAGAACAGGCACCAAAACTACACAGAGAAACCCTGTCTCGAAAAACAACAACAAAAAAATCCAAACAAACAAACAAAAAAACCCAACCAAATAAAATAGCATGCTAGAGTTGGAAGTCCAATGTCAGATATTAAAAATAAAACACGTTTTACTCTTCAAATTAGCTTTAAATGCAAGAGGAAAATTAAATATATGAAAAGTAATGTAGGAGGCCCTGGAGTTCATCCCCAGCACTTAAGGAAAGTCCAAGTAATGGAAGGCAGTAAAGGGGAGAGTATGATTAGTCTATCCAAATTTGAGGATGTTCTTAAAACTGCCTTACAAGTGAGTTCTGTTTTCTCACAGCTTCCAAGAAGATGTCATCACGTTCAACTAGATCTAGAGAAAGAAGAGACAATGACTCCAACTCAGAAGATAACAGTGAGTGAACTAGTAAAACCTAGTTACAGCCACATGGCTGTTACCAGGTGTCTAAGCAGTGAGTGCATGATTAAAATGGCAAGAGAACAAGGTGGGGATGCATTTCCCCAGAGGGACTTGGGATCAGGGGAGGACAGTCTAGAGGACACTTCTGCCTTTGTTATTATACTGAGAATTAACTCATGTGACATTTTGTAACTTTAAAGTTTAATAAAATTTTGCGTTGGCTATTGTGTGGCCCAATCAGCAGTCATCAGAAGATGGAATCATATACCAACATATTTCTGAGGGGGTTATATGATAATCTCTCACAAATTCAAATATACCTTTCACTTGACCAAATTCAACTTCAAATATATCCTGTGGAATATCCATTATAGAGTGTTTTGGTTGTTGTAAACTGTTGAAAATACAGTGTGCTTAAATAAGCTCTGATCTTCTCCACATTAAATATAACATTTGTTTGATTGTTTTGAGACAGGAGCTTACTCTATATGTCAGGCTGTCTTCACACGATATCCTCCTGCCTCTGCTTCTCAAATACTGTGTTTACAAGTATGTGTCACACTGATGTGTTAGTAATATATTATGGAAATATAGAACCCTTAAAATGGTTCATCCCTAATACAAAAAAAAAAATCCTTAGCATGCTTTAAATCACCTTCTCTTTTTCAGATCTGTGAGTTAGAGGCCATCCTGATCCACAGAGTGAGTTCCAGGGCAGCCAGGGCTACACAGAGAAACCCTGTCTCAAAAACAACAACAAAGTACAACTCTGAACTCTGTTTTAGCACAAATGCAGCCACAGAGAATATGCAAAGGAATGAGTATGGCCACGATGCAAAACAACTTTATTTACACAGATAGCAAAAAGCTGGAGTTGGCCCACTGGTCATAGTTTTCCAAAGGATGGTTTTGTTTACCTGAATTCCTCATACATTAATAGCACAGTATTCTGGTTTTATCAGGTCCACCCTTGCTCCTATTTTGCATGTTTTATCCTCTCCCTCCTTTGAGGTTCTCAGCTTGAGTCCTAAACCACTGCAACTCATGTAAGGCTTCAACAGAAAGTAGGGTTTATGACTAAGCATTAGTGCTAAAGGGCCTAGGAATTGCTAGCAGACTGGTGACAGAGATGTTGCCTTGCTTCCCCTCTTTAGTGCTCTAGAATCTAGTTAGGATGGAAAGTTGTGCCCTATAACTGTCTCCTGATATTTTGTTCGTGCTGTGTTCTCTCTCCTCTAGGATTTAAATGTGTCCCCTATATTCTTCCTTGATGCTCTCGGCTCCCTTTCATTCCTACCTGTCCAGCTCCAACGCTTTCAGTTGAATTTCTTTCTTGGATGCTGATACTCATTTTTGACTCTTCTCCACTTCATCCCACCAGTCTCCATTACTGTCTCAGGCATAGTCAGCACCTTTCATGACTGCCTGGTAATTGGCTCCCTCTCCCACTAGGCTAGCAGAAAACGGTTTGAGAGCAAGGGTTGTTTTTGTGTACTCTGTGACCAGATTCTATTAGGTTCTCAGGCAAGGTTTGTTTGTTCAGCATTTACCTAGATTTTGCCGGGGGGGGGGGGGGGGGGGCGGGGGGGGGGCTGATTTCCCCGTCCCACTGGTTGAAGGTCTAGCCAGGGAATGAACTGATTGTCTAGAACAAAATACCACTGTTGGCTGATATGTGTATTTCTTGCTGTGTTCCTTCTTCATAGGGGCTTGAACTACATGCAAGCTTGATCTTCATATTAGTTACTGTTCTCATTGCTGTGACAACACACACACACACACACACACACACACACACACACACACACAAAACAAAAACCGACAAAAGCAGCTGAAGGAAGGAAGGAGGGTTTGTTCTGGTTCAGAGTCCATCATGACAGAACATTTCTTTTGTGCTACTGGGAATGAAACCTAGGGCTTCAGACATGCCAGGCAAGTGCTCTACCAGCCCAAGATTTAAAAAACAATAGAAACCGCCCCCCACCCCCACCCAAACCTCCCTAGGTGATTCTATTGTGAAGTCTGAGGGAATAGCTGATTTAAATTTAAACTGGCCTTCCTTGTGAGACAAAAACCCTGAACCCATTATAATAGCAAACATTAAAGCAGGGGGTGGGGAATTGTGAGACTCATTGATGAAGTGAGGAGAAGTATAAATGGGGCCCAGCAACTCCCTACTAAGTGAATGCTTGGCATCACCATAGGGAGAATTAATCTGTGGCTGGTCTAGTTCCCCACTATCAACTCCTCAGGGAGAATGGCCTGGTTCTTTCAGTTTATAAATCTGCCTTTCCAACCGGCCACAGCCTTGACTGATGAAGTCTCTGAGTTGAGAGGCTAAAGGTTCAAATGTTTAAGTGCTCAGTCTTGGTTTTATTGTATATATGCATTACATTTATCTTCTAAAGGGCTTTACCTAAATAGTGGATTATGGTCCTTAATTATCTGTCCTTTTTATTTTGATGGTTCTTGTTTTAGGACAGGGTGTCACATAGCCCAAGATGACTTGGAATTTGCTGTATTGCTGAGGTTGGCTTTGGACTCCTCATTCTTCTGCCTCTAGTTTCCAAATGATGGAACTCCAAGTGTTGACCTCTACACCTGTGTCTTTTGAGACAGAGGCCTGTATAGCCTAGACTGGCCTCAATCACACGATCCTCCTGACTCATAGATCTTTTTTGGGGTAGAAGTTTATATTTTAATGTTTATAACCACAAAACATCAATTTTATGATGCTTACTCTTCTATCCCACAGAGCTTCATACAGTTGCCAATCAAGCCCTTGAACTTTGCAGGATAATGAGGTATCTTTCAGGCTGGGTCACTCAGTGGTACAGTGCACAAACATTTGGCATGAGACCTTAGTTATAATCACTAGCATCCAGTTTGACTCTTGAATTCTTAACTCTGAAACTGTGGGAGTATAGGATAAGACAGCTATACAAATCATCATAGCCCTAAACAGTTTCCTGTCTCACATATTCATAATGCTTGCTTTAGGGACATTCAACATCTCCTGAACAAGCAATCTTTTATTTTGAAGGAAAATCTCACACAGTATATAATAAATACAACTTCCACAAGTGTCTGTCTGATAGCAAGTATGATTTATCTGAGAGGGCCTAAAACCAAGTACCCTGGGGAATCTCCATGATCAAAAAAGGGAAACAGCCAGGTGAGGTGGTTCACATCTATAACCCCAGCCTCTAGGAGGCTAAGGTTGGCAAATGGCTGAGTTCAAGACTAGTCTAGGTTCCAATGTGAAACCATCTCATCTTGCAAAAACAAATCAACCAAACGAAAAACCAACAAAATTGTGTGTGTATGTGTGTGTGTGTGTGTGTGTGTACATATTACAGAAATAAGGGGATGAACAGTAGAAAAATAGTCTTTGTTTACATTTTTCCTATATGCATATAGTTACTTTTATAAATAAAGGTTGCTTAAAAGAATATCAATAATAACTGCACCTCACTGTAATAAGTGCACACTGTACAGTATAATGAATGTTTTTGAGGTAATGAGTTGAACTTACAAGATAAAAGATTCTTCTATATGTGGAACACATTTTTAAGTGCCCAATCTGATTTCGTCTGATAGTGGCCATATTTGTATGTTTTTCCAATGTACACATCTTGATTATTGTGGGTTTAGTGAATTCAACCTTAAAATGTATTTGGGGGGGCTGGAGAGATGGCTTAGTGAGTTAAGAACACCTAAGTTTGATCCCTAGCACCTACGTGGAGGCTCACAACCATCTGTAACTGCAGTCACAGGGGATTTGATGCCATATTATGACATCAGCAGGCTCTTGCACACATGTGGTACACATGCACATACTCAGGTGCACGTACATACTGATAAATATTTATTAAAAACATTTGGGGGTATCAAACCATTTTATTCAGAGGCCTGAGAGTGGAGAGGGGCTGAGGAGGTCCACATGATCTGATGTCCATGGCAAAGCAGATCTCCCTGGTCTCCCCATAACCCAAAGCAAAATGTAGTATTTCATATTAATACCTGGCTAGCCTAGAACTCACTGTGTAGACCAGGCTGTCCTTGAACACACAGAGATCTACCTGCCTCTGCCTCCCAAGTGCTTTGATTAGAGGCATGTACCATACAAAAAATAAACTTTAGGGGCTGGAGAGATGGCTCAGTGGTTAAGGGCACTGCCTGGTCTTCCAGAGGACCAAGGTTCAATTCCCAGCACCCCCATGGCAGCTCACAACTGTCTGTAACTCCATTTCCAGGGGGGTCTGTCACCCTAACACAGACAGACATACATGCAGGCAAAACACATGCACATAAAATAAATCTTAAAAAAATACACTGGATCATTTTTTTTAAAAGAAAGAAAATGTACTTTAATGTTGAAAGTGTGTTTTAATTCTGTTTGGCAAATGTTTGAGTGTATATAAAATACTTTAGCTAGCCCCAGCTAGTTGAGTTTTGATAAAAAAAAGATATTTCTTTTTTTTTCTACCTTTTTTTTTGTTTTTTTTTCGAGACAGGGTTTCACTGTGTAACTTTGCGCCTTTGCTAGAAATTACTTTGTAGCCCAGGCTGGCTTCAAACTCAGAGATCCACCTGCCTCTGCCTCCCGAGTGCTGGGATTAAAGGTGTGCGCCACCACCGCCGCCTGGCTAAAAAAAGACATTTCATATAACTTATTTTTTTCTCTTCTTAAAATTGGTCTGAGCCAAAAAGGGGGGGAGAGCAGGCATGCCTTTAAACTCAGCACTCGGAAGTCAGAGGCAGGCATCTCTGTGAGTTCAAGGCCAGCCTGGTATACAGAGCAAATTCCAGGACAGCCAGGACTACACAGAGAAACCCTGTCTCAAAACAACAACAACAACAAAAAATGGTCTGAGGGTCTGAGATTAAAACCCAGTCCTCTCATGACACGGTGCTATTTAAGTTGATTTGTGTAACAAAATGTACACTTAAGAAAAAAATTATTAAAATTCCATATCCTTATTAAGATATGCTAAATATGTGAGGGTTGACCTAGCACAACATTAGATTATAAGATGCCAAAAGAAAGATAATTATTAGTTATTTAAGGAAAAAGTTATTTTTTTCCATAAAACTCAGGGACATTTCTTGGAGATTTTTCACAAGTATGTCATTCAACATATAAGCTGCTTGGGAGCCTGAGGCAGGAGAACTGAAATACAGTTTACCTGAGCTACCAAATATGTTCATGTCTGGCCTGAGAGACAGCCTGTGTCCACAGCTGCTGGGTGGGGCTCTGGAGATTCTGGAGATTCCTCTCCTCCCTGAGGTCCTGCTGGCTGTTACTGGTTGCTGGGGAAAGAGTGGCAATTAGCAAGCACTGTAGGATATATGAAACGCAGATCCTTTGCCCCAGTCCCTTCGCAGGCCAGCTGTTTTTCTTCTTTCGTGGCCCTGGGGCCTAAATTCCATTAGAGCTTTTCTGCTGACAACCACTAGCACAAAGGGGCAGACCAGTTTGTCTTTATTGAGATAGGGTCTCTTTAGTCCAGTCTGGGCTTGAACTCAAGGCAATCCTCCTGCCTCAGCCTCTCTAGTGCTGGGAATACAAATGTGAGCTCTCATACTCAGTTTAAGATGGCAACTTTCCTGGAGAATTTGCATGTTAAGGGCTTTTCCGGACACAAAGGAGTGTGGCCTTATTGTTAGAAAGGTGATTTATCTTCAGTGTTCTTACCATTCAAAGCTGCTTTTACTCTAACCACAAGCCTGTCAGTTCTCTACATATGAAAGCCTAGCTTGCTTAGCCTTGCTGTCTACCGTTTCCTAGATGGTAGACCAAATGTTTGGTGTACCAGACATTTTTTTTGCATAGGGTCTTGTTATGTAGCCTAGGCTACTCAAACTGGCAAGCCTTTTGCCTCTTCTTCCAAAATACTGAGATTACAAACAAGTAGAACCACACGGTGGTCCTGGGTACTTTTCAAGCTTCATTTTCCATATTTCAACCTGACATCCTACCTTCTAGTCTGATTGCAAATTATACTAGATAAACAAAAACCTTTCACAGCTGAGAAATATTTCTCTCTCTCCTCTTGCCAACTCCCATTTTGAGACCCAGCATAAATAAACATTGTTTATCTTGTCCTGACTATTCCACATTTATGCTTTTCCCCACAGTAACTTCTAGACCTCTAAAAAAAAAGAAAAAAGAAACAAAAACAGAAACCAATAATATTAGGGAAATTTGTTTTGAAGCTTTTTCAAAGGTAGGTTTCTGGGGTAGTATCTGGCATGTGAACTCTTTCCATACAAGCTGTTTATTGTTTTTGTAGTTACGATGCAGACATAATATGCTGGCAACTGTAGTTTTCTTTGGGTTTGTCTCTCCTGCTGAGAATACCTGAAGATTAACTTTTTTCTTAGTTTTCAGTCTGTGCAGCCCAGCCTGGCCTCAAACTAGCTCTACTCCAGCCTCGGCCTCCAGAGTGCTGGAATGACAGGTATTTCCAGTGCACTGGCTAAAAATGCCCCCTAGGTTAAGTAAAAAGTCCCAAGAGAGACTTTACAAGGTTTATTGTTGGTAATTTAACCAAATTTCGAGGGTTTTTTTCTTGCCAATAATCACATGTAAAACTTGGTCTCGTGGACCACACTGGGAAGGAAACAGATTTTTGCCAATACTGCGTCTAAACTGAGCGTTGGTAAATGGAGGAAGTAGGTCTTAGCTTTGTTTGGTCAACAAACTACCGGAGTTACTGACTGATAGGGTGAGAGATCGGGCGGACCCTGAAGTGGTGCTGGGTGGAACTGTTACGTGGCCTTAGAATGTACCCCTGCTCTCGCCAGCCATGTTAGAAAATGCTCATGGTAGAAAGGTAACAGGATTTACAGCTGTTATCATTGAGACAGTCAGAATGCGGGCCTGGGGGATGTCGTGTCAGGGGCAAAAATGTGTTGCTCCACCGAGTCAAAAACTTTCCTCCTAGCTAAGCTTTCTCCACTCTCTGGACATAGTGATACGCCTCTTTCTCCGTAGGTATGCTTAGGTTTTGCTCTTCTTTCGGGTTACTCCCGTGGCCTCGCAACTCCTCCTTCGCCCTGTTCCTCTTTCAAAGTTTCCCTTCCACTTACTTTTTCCTTCCCACCCTCTTCTTTTCCCAGCTAGCTTACCCCGCCCCTAGCACGCACCACCTCCTCTGCCTCACGGGAGCCTTCCCGCTTCTTCTCCCGCCCCCCCCAACCCGGTCTCCCCGCCCTCCTCAGGTTCAGAAACCTCCAATCAAGAGCGCCGAAGGCGTCGCCACGGCCCGCCCCGTCCTCCCTATCCACCTCTTTTACCCCCCGTGTTCCCTCCCCCACCCCCCCCACCTCAAGTCCGTCGGACCCGGGGTCTTCAGGATCTGGGAGCTATGAAAAGTGTCTGCCCAGGCACTTCCGGTAAGGACGCTGTGGCGCCAAGCTCCCCGCGGGACGGAGAAGGAAGGGGTGACTGGCGCTGAGGGGACCCGGTGAGGAGGGTGCTGGCAGGGAAGGGGTGCGGGAGCGGGAGCTCCCGCGAGCTGCCCGGAGCGAGCGTCCCCGGCGCTTCAGTCGCCCCGCGGTGAGCCGGCGCCCCCGCCTCCCGGGCCGCTCGGGTCCTCCTCTCCACCCCCCACTCCGCGAGGGTGACGCCGCCTCTCCGCGGGCGCCGCGTGACCGGAAGTGGCGCCATCTTTAGCCTCTTGTGCTATTGACAATAACAAGCCTCGGCTCGCTCCCCCTCCCCCCTCCAGTCCTGCGTCTCCCCTCCCTGAGAGAGGGAGAAAAGGAGGAGGAGCTGCAAGCTTCACTGGCTCCCTGAGTCTCTCCAGCAGAAAGTGGGGGAGAGAGGACGAAAAGCAGGGGAGGGGGGAACGGCACGGGCCGTTTACCTGTCTGCCTCCTTTGCTTCCCCCCCGCCAGGTTCTCACTGCGGGTGTCAGCCTATCTGCCTTCCCAAGCCCTCCCGTTCCCCCCCCCCCCGGTGTGCCCCCCCACTTTCCTTCTCGTCCTCTGTGTTTCTCCTCTCTTTCTTCCCTTCCCCCTCCAGCATTGCCACCTCTCCTACACGCACGCAGGCACATAAACGTAGGTTTTTGATGCTCCTCTGCCCGTTGACCCCGCTATTTTCATGTTTCCAACAGGTTTTTCTTCCCCCAATCCCTCTGCTGCTTCTGCTGCTGCTCAGGAGGTCAGATCTGCCACTGATGGTAATACCAGCACCACTCCGCCCACCTCTGCCAAGAAGAGAAAGTTAAACAGCAGCAGCAGTAGCAGCAGTAGCAGTAGTAACGAGAGAGAAGACTTTGATTCCACCTCTTCCTCTTCCACCCCTCCACAACCTAGAGATTCGGCGTCCCCTTCAACCTCGTCCTTTTGCCTCGGGGTTCCAGTGGCCACTTCCAGCCACGTACCGATACAGAAGAAGCTGCGCTTTGAAGACACCCTGGAGTTTGTAGGGTTTGATACGAAAATGGCTGAGGAATCTTCCTCCTCATCTTCCTCATCTTCGCCAACTGCTGCAACCTCACAGCAGCAGCAACTTAAAAATAAGAGTATATTAATTTCTTCTGTGGCTTCAGTGCACCATGCAAACGGCCTGGCTAAATCATCTACCACGGTCTCTAGCTTTGCTAACAGCAAGCCTGGTTCTGCTAAGAAGTTAGTGATCAAGAACTTTAAAGGTAACCAAGGCCAAAATCCATAATCACCTACTAAAAATTTAACACTTGAGCAGTCACGTGCGCTGTTTATGTTAATATATTAAACAGTATAGAGATCGCCTAACGATTTATGCATAATCAATGAGTGCAAGAGAGGTCCAATTTTTGGTGGAGGGTTCTTTTCCTGGGGGGTGTTTGTGTCCTTGCTCTGAAGCACTCTCTTTAGTGTTTCCGTGCAATGTTTTTGAGGTCTGTCTCAACTTATTAGATCTAAGCTGTTGTTCCTTAAAACATTGACGGTATGATTGATCCGGATTTTACAGGTGAGAAACTTGTCTTCTAAAGAGGTACATTTCAGGTGCATAGCGAGTCTTGGCACTACTGAGATTTTAATTTTTATAGGCCACATACTCCAGTCCCTAAAAATGTGGGTACTGAGGTTGATAGTTTTATGTTTAAATGAGATTTATAGTTAGGCTCTTAGTGTACTGTATTTGTGAAACTCTCTGTGGAAGGAGTATTTGGTGAAAAATTTTTTTGTTTTTTTTTCTACATTTCTTCCCAAATGTAAAGTCTGAAAATGAAAACTGCTGTGTATACACAGAAGTAGTGACTCTATCAGTAGTCTAAAGATAGAAACAGTTAACTACATTTTTTTCCTCACTAAAATGGGCATTTAAAGTACTGACCTGCAGCTATTAGAAAATTTGCGCATACTGTGTTTGAGATTACTGATTGGGAGTGTGATGTATGCACCAATGAAAATAGAAACTCAGCATATAAAATGTATCTGAGCTAAGTTCTTGTCTGTTGAATGTGTTTCTGTTTTTCTTATTTTTTCACCGTCCTTGGTTAGCAGGTAATAGATGCTAGGATGTTTATTAAAGGTGGGGAAGTAAATGAATGAACTTAGGACAGCTTGTACCAGAAAGTGGGGAGAACTGGTTACTCTGTGCTTGTGTTGGGAATGTGCTATTTGTCTCACAAGGGTCCTTATAGTTTTGTCTGTTTTTAACCCTTTCTTTTTTTATATGACCCTCTTTCCATCCCCAGGCTCTCAAGAGTTAACATTCTTTCTGATTTACTAGTAGAGCATTCTAAAGTGAATATGAACCGTATTTACAAATTCATTCATTACTTCACTTACAGATGAATGATTTATTTAATAGGGAAGGAGTTTTAAAGAAATGAGCTGTGATCTTAATTGCATTTGCAAATTGATTTCAGAAACTTTATTTTTCTTTCTCCTGAAGGCATTAAGGCATTTGGAATCTTTAATTTGTTTCACTTAAGTGCTGGTGAATGGAGTTTAAAGTCTAGATTAAGATTTCTTTCCAGTCTGAAAATGCTGCGTAGATTCTGGAGTCATTTGGATGTTAGTTTGTTTTTAAATTTTCATTCTGTTCCTTTAAAACTAAGAAATGTTCTTCGTTTCTGTGATTGCTACATACATTAGGGAGTCACAGACCTGGATTGGAATCCCAGCTTTGCCATTGACTAGCTATGGTGACCTTGGGCAAGCTTACCAAATAAGTTCCAGGTTCAGTTTCTTCAGTTGTAAAATAGAGGTGTTAATAGTCACTGTGGGTATTTTATTGTGGGGATGATTTCTAAGAAGTTTCTAAGATACTTTTCACATAGTACATACTCGATGTTTTAAATCTTCTCTACAAGATTCATGTCAACTTCGGTTTACACATGCTAAAAACAAGATCAGGACTGCTATTTTTATCTATCATTCTTGAATTTTTATTTTTGAAGCAATACAATCAATAGGAGAAAAAACCTTTACCTTCAATTTTCATAGGTGAGTCAAAATGACTTAATAGTATTTTGGCATCTTAAATTTTGTTTATACTGAACTTTTAAATACCATGTTAACTTTATTAAGGTATAATAAAGATCCTAAAATAGCAATGCTGTTCTATTTTATGGTTCTTTAGTTACTGTATCCTGAAGATTTTTCTAATGATTTTTTTGCATATTATTTAGATAAGCCTAAATTACCAGAAAACTATACAGATGAGACATGGCAGAAGCTAAAAGAAGCAGTGGAAGCTATTCAGAATAGTACTTCAATTAAGTACAATTTAGAAGAACTCTACCAGGTATGTATTAGTGTGGAAAACCAGATTTGACTAACAGAAGTCAAGATGGGATGCATTTGTATTTTCTTCTTTAAAGATTTGTGTGTGTGTTTGTATGTGTGTGTATGTGTGTGTATGTGTGTGTATGCGCATGAGTGTGTGAGTATGCGCATGAGCGTGCATGTGGGAGACCAGAGGCTTAGGATGCCTCTAGAGCTGGAATTATAATGGTTGTGAGCTGCCTGACATGGGTGGTAGGAATCGAACTTGAGTCATGGAAGAGTGCTCTTAACTGCTGATCCATTTCTCCAGTCCCTTGTGTTTGAACTTTCTGAAATTTGTTCCTTAGTAGACTTTTTTGTTCCCTACTAGTTTATTGCTGCCTTCTATTTTATGATCACAGCATAAGTCTTACTTAAACTTGGAATACATAATTGAACAGTTCTGATAAGGACGCAGTTATATTTTGATATAATAAAGATATGAGCTAGAGTAGAATGCTATAGCATGGATCCTAGAACGTTTTTTTCCCCCGGTGGGATGTCATTTCTATTGTGCCATTCTTGCTTAGTTCTATTACCCACCTATAGGAAAGGCCTCAAGACATGCAGCTCTTCACGTTCTCACAATCCTTTGTTCTGCCTTATTCTTTTTTAAAAAATTGCATTTGTTCTGTGTGTATATGTGTGTAGGCAAGCCATGTGTGGAGGTCAGAGGACAACTTACAAGAGTCAGTTCTTTCCTTTCACCCTGTGGGTCCCAGGGATTGAATGCAAGTCATTAGGCTTGATGCTAAGTGCCTTTTACCTGCTGAGCCATCTTGACACTCTGCCTGTGTGTGTATGAGAGAGATTAGTGTGGGTGTTAGTTCATATCACACAAACCACATAGAAATCAGAGGACATCTTCCTCCATGTGTGTCCTAGGTATCAGACTCAGGTTGTCAGGTTTGGTGGCAAGCACCTTTACCTGAAGAACTATCCATCTCCTTGGCCCTGCCTGATTTGTTTTATCTTTTTTTAATTTTTTCCTCGAGACAGGGTTTCTCTGTGTAGCTTTGCGCCTTTCCTGGATCTTGCTCTGTAGAACAGGCTGGCCTGGAACTCTTCCTGCCTCTGCCTCCCGAGTGCTGGGATTAAAGGTGTGTGCTACCACTGCCTGGGGCTCGCTCTTTCTTTTCTTTCTTTCTTTCTTTCTTTCTTTCTTTCTTTCTTTCTTTCTTTTTTTTTTTTAATTTTTATTTTGCAATACAATTCAGTTCTACATATCAGCCACAGATTCCCTTGTTCTCCCGCTCCCGCCTCCCTCACCTTCCTCCCAGCCTACCCCCCATTCCCATCTCCTTCAGGGCAAAGCCTTCCCCACAGACTGAGATCAACCTGGTAGATTCAGTCCAGGCAGGTCCAGTCCCCTCCTCCCAGGCCGAGCCAAGCGACCCTGCATAGGCCCCAGGTTTCAAACAGCCGACTCATGCAATGAGCACAGGACCAGGTCCCACTGCCCGGATGCCTCCCAAACAGATCAGGCCAATCAACTGTCTCACCCACTCAGAGGGCCTGATCCAGTTGGTGACCCCTCAGCCATTGGTTCATATTTCATGTGTTTCCGTTCGTTTGGCTATTTGTCCCTGTGCTTTATCCAACCTTGGTCTCAACAATTCTTGCTCATATAAACCCTCCTCATTCTCGATAATTGGACTCCCAGAGATCCACCCGGGGCCTAGCCATGGATCTCTGCATCCAGATCCCTCAGTAGTTGGATGAGGTTTCTAGCTCGACAATTAGGGTGTTTGGCCATCCCATCACCAGTGTAGGTCAGTTCGGGCTGTCTCTCGACCATTGCCAGCAGTCTGTTGTGGGGGTATCTTTGTGGATTTCTGTGGGCCTCTCTAGCACTTTGCTTCTTCCTATTCTCATGTGGTCTTCATTTATCATGGTCTCCTAGGAATGAGATCTACATGAACAGCCTGGACATGAGTGGGGGTAGTGAAGGCCGAGGGTCGAGGGAAAGAGAGCTTGGGGGAGCGGGAGATCCCAGCTGGATCTTTCTTTCTTTTTTAAGATTTATTATATACACGGTGTTCTGCCTGCATGTATGACTGCAGGCCAGAAGAGGGCACCAGATCTCATTATAGATGGTTGGGAGCCACCATGTGGTTGCTGGAAATTGAATTCAGGACCTCTGGAAGAGCAGTCAGCTCTTAACCTCTGAGCCATCTCTCCAGCCCCTCATTCATTCATTCATTCTTTCTTTTTTTAAAAATTTTATTTATTTTTTTTTTTTATTTTTCGTGACAGGGTTTCTCTGTGTAGCTTTGCTCCTGGATCTCGCTCTGTAGACCAGGCTGGCCTCGAACTCACAAAGATCCGCCTGCCTCTGCCTCCGGAGTGCTGGGATTAAAGGCGTGCGCCACCACCGCCCGGCTCATTCTTTCTTAATAGTAGCATTTTGTACTTTTTTCTTGAGCTTGTTTCATCTCCCTGTCTACTCCAGAAATGAGCAGCAGCTATAATCGCTCAATACCTTAACCTGAGGTTCATGTTTGTTTTTCCTGATTTGCCAAGAGAGTTTTCCTCACTGCAGTTTTGACACAACTAATTGAGGAAGCTGTTTTTCCTTACAGCATCAGCCATTTGGCATTTAAAAATACTTCTGATTACATAGACTATTTTAGAGTGTTTGTGTTTAGTAAACCTTGTAAGAAATTATGTTGGTTCAATATGTCAGCATTTGTAGTTTTTGTATTTTAGTTGTAGAGTGGGTATATTGATGACTAAACTCTGGGTTAGGAGTTAGAGGACACATTTGGGACTTCATTTTGACTACTTCTGCCTTTCTAATCTTGGGCAAAACAGTAAACACCCTCAGCTTTTGTTTCCTCCTCTATAAAACAGGCAAACTACTATCTGCCTTGTCTTCCTTTCTGGGTTGCTAATAATCAAATAAGATGTTTGTAAAACAAAACAAAACAACACCTTAATGAAGCACTACGATACATAAATTGAGCTGATGTTAGTAGTAATCACATTTTTTTCCAAATCACAGTATACCTTTTTTTTTTTTACTATAATAAGTTAAATTGAGATCACTGGTTTCTGTTGCTATGAAAATGAAATGAGTCAGTACATGCACAACACAGAACAGTAATCAGCAGGTAGTGATGCTGTAGAAATGTCAGCTGGTGGGAATCTTAAGCTGTTACTAAAGGATAAGTCTACCTCATTTGGTTCTTTTGGCACATTATAGATAGACATGCCTCCTGAATTATAAAATAACAAAAGTAGAATTAAGAGTCTATGAGGTCTACCTACTGTGTATGATAAACCTGCAAAGCAGATCCACTTTCTAATAGTTCATTTAAAGCATTACAGAAACTCTTAAATATATAAAGTATTCTTATCCCCACTTTATCAACAAGGAGACTGAGTCTCAGAATTTAAGTAACCCACCAGGTGGTGGTGATGGTGGCGAGGGCCCACACCTTTAAGGCAGGCGGATCTTTGTGAGTTTGAGGCCAGCCTGGTCTACAGATTGAGTTCCAGGACAGCCATTGTGTTACACAAAGAAACCCTGTCTAGAAAAAGTTTAAAAAGGGGGGGGGGTTTAAATAACCCACCCAAAGTTACTTACTGGCTGAACAGGGGAAGTCGAACTAAGATGTTTAATTCTTTTTTTTTGTTTGTTTTGGTTTTTATTTTTGAGACAGGGTTTCTCTGTGATGTTTTGGTGCCTGTCCTGGATCTCGCTCTGTAGACCAGGCTGGCCTCGGAACTCACAGAGATCCGCCTGGCTCTGCCTCCAGAATGCTAAGGTTAAAGGCGTGCGGCACCACCGCCCAGCAAGATGATCTTTCGTTACTGTGCTGTTTCACTAATAACACCACAGCACCTTATATACTGTACAGCAGTGTTCAAAGCAGTTTTAGCAAAAAAAAAAAAAAAGAAAACCCACACTATTGGAACAGCTGCTCTGTGTTTCCATTTGTGTATGTATTCTTTATTTGGGTATGCTGGTGCACAGCCAGTGTAATTTATAACATATTGATTGTAGCTGTTAAAGAGCCCTATTCACCTTAAATATTTTCTCTTAAGTTTTTGATTTGTCAGTATCTCTCTTGATACGTTGATTTTTGTTAATTTCTTGCATGTTTAAAGAATATACATAAGTTTTATTGTGTTTACTTTTGCTTTCTTGTGTTTAGTTTTACTTGCTGTTGTATTTCTTTGTCCTAAAGTCACAAGTGCCTGGTTATATTAGGACATGCCTGTAATCTCAGTACTTGAGAGCCTAAGACAGGAGGATTTTGAGTTCAAGGAAGACTGGTTTATATAGGAAGACCTTGTCTCAAAACAAAATTTTTAAGTTTTTGTTTTGTAAATGTTCCTTTGAGATTATTTTGAGATAGTTTAATTTTAGAAAAGAACATATTGTTCTCATTGCATTTCAATAAGCACATACTGTCTTTATATTTTTACTTATTTTTTTCTATATTTATTTATTTATTTAGTTTTGGTTTCTCAAGAGGGTTTCTCTGTAGCTTTGGAGCCTGTCCTGGAACCTTTGTAGACCAGGCTGGTCTCAAACTCACAGATCCGCCTGTCTCTGCCTCCCAAGTGCTGGGATTAAAGGCGTGCACCACCACCGCCCGGCTTATTTTTTTTTTTAAGAAAGGGTCCCTAGAACTCAACTCACTAATGTAGAGTTAGCTGATTGGGATTAAGGTGTGCACCACCACACCCAGCTTTTTACTTTTTTAATTTTTGAGACAGGACCTCACTATGGAAAAACACCTAGCTGTCCTGGCACTCATTATGTAGACCAGGCTGGCCTCACTGAAATCCACCTGCCTCTGCCTCCCAAATACTAGGATTAACATGTGCCTGGCCTATGGTCTTTTAAAATGATACTTTAAATGATAATTGCTCCTGAATTTTAAAATTACCTTTCTTAACAATCTTGAAATCCATTGTGAGTGAAGCTGTGCTTCATACTTTGAGTGGGATTTTTGTTTGCTTGTTTTATCTTGGTTGATTATAAATAGGACTATGTTTAAATGCACTAATTTGGGTTGATTAGTCTGTCTTTGAATAAAGATTGGTGGTTGTTTGAGACAGAATTCCACTCTTAGTTTAGGGTCTTACTGTTTGACTAGGCTGGCTTAGTCTATATTTCATCTCTGATGAAGGTTATTTTATCTGACAATAATGAGAATTCTAGTGAACTTTTTGTGAAATATATCTTAAATAATGTTCCTTTCTGTTCTGTAGATGGATGACCACAAGACTGGAGGCAAATTATGCATCTCTCTCAGTATAGATTTTCATCAGTTGTAAAATGTGGTTATTTAAGCAGTCGATGGTTATAGGAGAAAAGTTAAAATTCCTTACAGTTTTGATAACTAGCTATTGGTTTCTCAAGGTTTAACTGCTGTCACCTGTTCACGTTTATTTTGTTGTGTTTTAAGGTTTATTTTAATTTAATATATGTGGGTATTTTGCCTGCATGTTTGTCTGTGTACCATATGTCTACAGTGTCCTTGGAGGCCAGAAGCAGGCATTAGTTCCCCTTGCAACTGGAGTTACAGATAGTTGTGAGCTGCCTTGTGAGTGCTAAGAATGGAATCTGGAGTCTCTGCAAGAGCAACAAGTGCTCTTAACCACTGAGCCATCTCTCCAGCCCTGTTTGGATTTTTTTGAGATAGGGACTCCCTCTAACCCAGATTGACATAGAACACTGTAGCCCACTATGATCTTGAACTCATGACTGTCTTCTTGCTTCAGTGTATGATTATCGTCATGAGCACCACACCTGACTTACAAGATTATAACTCTGTTACATATTTCTCTGAGGGCTTTTTTGTTTGTTTTTTTTCCAAGGCAGGGTTTCCCTGTGTAGCCTTGGATGTCCTGGAGCTCACTCTGTAGACTAGGTTGGCCTCAACTTGCAGAGATCTTCCCGCCTCTCTTGCTGGGATCTGTGTGTCACCACTGCCTAGCTTATTTCTCTTTCTTTTTTTTTTTTTTTTTTTTAAAATTTATTTATTTATTATGTATACAGTGTTCTGTCTGCATGTACGCCTGAAGGCCAGAAGAGGGCGCCAGATCTCATTACAGATGGTTGTGAGCCACCATGTGGGTGCTGGGAATTGAACTCAGGACCTCTGGTAGAGCAGCCAATTAATGATCTTAACCGCTGAGCCATCTCTCCAGCCCCTATTTCTCTTTCTTTTAATGAATCATTTTTAAAATGTTCAGTCACAAAGTGAAGGTCCTTGATAATCTTTGATCTCATTGAAGCACCGTTTGCTACATGATGTTGTGTGACAAAACTTTTCCCAGAAAGCCACAGTACATAAGGTCTACTCACCCCAGATAGGGAACCCATGATAGAACAAAGTATGGATACCACCAAAGTCCTGCTTGGTGAACCAATGAGTTTTAGTGAGTTTACTTATAGAAGTATGGGTGAGAGGTTACTTACAGGAGCAGAAATGTCTCAAAGACCGCTGCATCACCAAAGCCCACCCCAGCATGGGTGAAAGACTGCTCACAAAGCTGGGAGCCTGAATGAAGCACACTTCACAGCCTTCAAGCAGCTCAGCTGGTTGGACAGTGTCCTTACCAGATACCTTCGTTGGTCTAAACCCCTTCCAGGCAGCTCAGAGTTTTCTTTGCAGCCCAGCTTCCTCCTGTCTTAGACTCAGCTTTTATTACACACTTTGTCAGGGAGGGGCCTAATAAATCAGTGAGTTTCAGGGACTTCCTAAAGCTATTTTGAGTTGTTTACCTTCCTGCTTAAGGAGCTTCCTGCAGCACGAAATGGGGGAACTTACACAACAATACGAAAAGGATAAAACAAACAATTTAAATTTTATTTTTATGGTTGATTTCCTTCCCGCAAATTCTTAGTACTTTCTTCTATGTGTAATATATTGTCTTACCCCTTTTTTACCAGATGTAAAAGATAATTTGCATTTTATTGCTATATGTTACTGAATTTCTGCAATATATTTTCTTTTTTTAAGGCAAGATCTTACTCTGTATAGCCCAGGCTGTACTCAGTCGAGATTTTTTTTGCCTCAGGCTCTTGAGTGCTGGGCTTATAAGCATATTATCATACGTGGTTTCTATTCTTTTCTAAAAATTTTCTGAGACAGGGTCACACTATATAGCCTTAGGTGGCCTGGGACTTACTGTATAGATCAGGTTGTCCTTGAGCTCCTAGAGTTCCACCTGCCTCTGCCTCTCTCATGCTTGTTCCCCTTACTCCATGTCTTCACCAGCATGAGCTGTCACTTGTTTTATTGAATTTAGCCATATGGTGTGTGTCACCACAACCAGGTGTCCTTTTAAAAAAAAAACCTTTTATTTATTTTACTTACTTAATTTTTAATTTGTTTGTGTCTCTGTGTGTGATGGGTGAGGAGCAGGTACATGTCACAGAATGCTTGTAGAGGTTAGAGGACAACTTTGTCAGTTCATCAGTGGAAGTCATGGCCTCAGGCTTGGCAAGTGCCTTTTACTTCCTGAGCCACGTCACCAGCCAGTTGTTTTTTCTCTCTTTAAATATAAAAGTTTGAAAAATAGTACCTAACCTAATAGACAAGAGTTCAGTACCTTGGTGGAAATTCTTTTATCTTTCTTACTATCTTTGTTATGAAACACTTACATTTCATTTTCTGTATGTATATTTTCAAGCAAGTGGTTGGAGTGGGTTGTTTTATGCTTTTAATGTGATATATGGGTTTTGGAGGATAGGGACTGGGATTTGGAGGAATAAGGGTTAAAAGCTTACTAAATGTATTTTATGCCTGACTACCTTCAAAGGCTTTAAGACCCTGTGTTTACACCCCCATCTGTTAGGTTGCTAGGTTGTGTGTGAACCTGGAACCTCACAAAAGCTAAGCAAACAGTCTACCACTGAGCTGTACTAGCCCTAGCCTACTTGGAAGTTCCGCTACCACCTTTCAGCTAATTACAGATGAGACTGTATGGAAAGCTCAGCTTCATTTTTCTGTTTCTCATTATACTCAGTAGCACTCTATCCATTTCTCTCTGGGTCGCAGGGATTCTGCCCTGGAGACTTTTCCTAACTTCCCTCTCCTAAAGGCCGTGATAGGGAGTCTTATCTCTGATTATTCCTGTAATAGCACTTAGCTCACACTGTAGTTTTCTGATCATGTTTTTCATTCTAATAGAAGTCCCTTCTAATATGCAGGATGTATTGTTATAATCTCTCTCTTTCTCCTACACACACACACACACACACACACACACACACACTTTGAGACTCAAAGTATTAAATAACATGTCTGTGTGATCACTCTGTCATTAAGCAAAGTCAAGGAGACAGGTTATACACATAAAAAGAAAGTATATTGATTTAGTGTCAAGTCAGTGTAGTGTGATGGGTGGACGCATTAGGCAAATCTGTGGCAGTGAAAGGACTTACCTTATTTGGAAGAAGCAGTATCCAGTTGAATAGTAACAGAAAATGTGGTATCTTGTGTGAGAAGATAAATAGATGTGTCAAGAACTGTTTTATGAGATAAAGGAGAACACAGAAGGAAGTGGAATAAATAGGATTTATTGAAGTATCAGAAGTAGGAAAAGTAGAAAAGATGAAGTATATATTGTCATATTGACAACCTAAGCAGAAAATGAGAAATGCTTGAGAAAATGAGTCAGTCATTCAAAAAGGACATAGATACAGTAAAAAGAAGTACTATAAAGGAAGAAGGAGGACACCCATACCATCTAGGACCAGTGTGATTAGAGGGGCACATGAAATTAACAAGTACCCCTTAGACATTTGTGACCTTACCCTAGGTTTACATGGAATGTAACTTAGTCTTTTTCAGGGGAGACTCAACTTTCTTGTTTCTCCGTAGCTGTAAAATCTGATGGGTCTACCCCCTCCTCTTGAGGCTTAATGATTTTCCTCCAGTGAAATAAGTAGGTTCCTTTTTAAGCTTTCTTTGTGGTTTTTTGGAGACAGGATTTCTCTGTGTAGCTCTAACTGTCCTGGAATTCTCTTTGTAGACCAGGCTGGCCTCGAACTCAAGAGATATGCCTGCCTCTGCTTCCCAAGGACTGGAATTTAAAGATGTTGCACCAACACTGCCTGACAGTTTTGGGTTTTTTGTTTTGCTTTTGTTTTTTGTTTTGTTTTGTTTTTGATTACTGGACTTAAATTTTAGCAATGTGACTTCTAGCTACATATTTACACAATTCTACTCAGACCAACAGAACCTGGATCACCCCCCATATCCTTTTAATGGGATTTTTGTCTTCTGTTATAGTGAGAAAGGAATGTTGGTGTTACACTTGACCCATTACCAATTGTGGATTAACATCAGAGTTACTACCATACCTGCTGTTTTAAACTTTAAAGGGTTTTGATACACATAATAAGAAACACACAGAATCTGAACTTGTCCTCTTAAGATTTGAGGATAAATTCAAGTACTCTAATGAAGGGAAAATGTATTCTTTTTGTTGTCGTTCGGAGTATGGACTCTTGGGCCTCAAACTGGGTAGGCAGGTGTTTTACTATTAAGCCAAATTTGGAGCCCATATATTCAAACTATTTGTAAATTGAGACACTGAAGAAAATTTCATGGTGTTTTTATCATACTAATTTTAATCCTGCTAGAAATAATTTCCACTTTATTATATTCAGGAAAATCCAAGGAACTATAAGTTTTAATTGAATTATAGTAGTCATTTCTGGCACATCTCGTACATAAACAACAGGTGAAATTACTTTTAAACTTTAATTTATATTCTACTTACGAAAATTATTATCATTTGTAATAAGAGAGCTTTCATATGTAGTAGTTCTGAATTGGATATCCTCACAGGGTAGAATTTGACTTGATTCCCTTTATCCTTAACTTTTAGTATAGCCATTATAAACATACAAATGTGGACTTTTTTGTATAGTACATTGGTATTGAAAAAATTTTTCACCCACATTGGTATATTTTCTTGTTTTACTTTATATCTATTTTGGAAGGGGTGTGTGTGTGTGTGTGTGTGTGTGTGTGTGTGTGTGTGTGTGAGAGAGAGAGAGAGAGAGAGAGAGAGAGAGAGAGAGAGAGAGAGAGAGAGAGAGACACACACACACTAAGGTTTTTCAGGCTGGCTTCAAACGTCTGTTTCTCCTGCCTCGGCCTCTTAGGTTAATGCCGTGCTTTTGTTTTTTTAAATGGACAAATAACTCATTTTCAATGAGCTGATATATCATATAACAAAATAATGACTTCATGTGATTATTGAGACCCCTTCCCCTACTCTATCCTGTCCTAACGAATTTATGTGTTTTATCTTGCAGGCTGTAGAAAACCTTTGTTCTTACAAAATTTCTGCAAATTTGTATAAGCAGCTGAGACAGATCTGTGAAGATCACATTAAAGCACAGATTCATCAATTCAGAGAATATCCTTTTCAAAACAATATCTTCATTTTTGTTTTTTCTTGCTTGGCTCTTTTGGAAGTTGAATGCCTATGTTTGGTAGATTATTTTTGTTCTGTTATTTCTAAAGGAAAAAAACAAAGTTTTGAAATTTTTCAGTGTGTTTTTGTTTTTTTGAGACAGGGTTTCTCTGTGTACTTTTGGTGCCAGTCCTGGATCTCACTCCGTAGACCAGGCTGGCCTCGAACTCACAGAGATCTGCCTGGCTCTGCCTCCCAAGTGCTGGGATTAAAGGCGTGCACCACCACCGCCCGCCCAATTTTTCAGTTTTAATTAGGGTCAAAATCTACATGTGTGGTGTTAAGTAAAAATTTCTTGTTGTTAACCTTCTGTTCTGGTGGATTTCCATTTGAGGATAATCTTGAACAGAAAACACCATGTTCAGTTGTGTTGAAGACTAGATTTAAAGGCAGGTTAAGGGGGAATCTAATTTGTTTCTGTAGTTTAAGAAATAGAATTATGTCCTGTAATGTCTATTTAATTTCATTTATTATATGAGTATTCTGTATTTAACACAAATAATAAGACAAAAGATATTACTTGTATGAAACACTTTAAAATATCCTTAACATCTGTCTCAGGGATTCTTTGGATAGTGTTCTTTTTCTAAAAAAGATTGATAAATGCTGGCAAAATCATTGTAGGCAAATGGTAAGTTAGAAATAGCACTACATACTTCATTTCAAACAAGTTCAATCGCTAGAATGTTTTGACAGCTTTTTTGGGGAATTACTGTGTAGCAGAGTAGTAAAGCACTAGCTTAGCCTGAGTGATACCTTGGGTATATCCTGAGCACTATACAGTAATAGCAACAAAACTTTATAGCCAGATGTGGCAGCACACAATTGGAGTTCCAGCACTTGGGAGGCTGAGACAGAAGCATTATACACTGTAGGCCAGCCTGGGCTAGATATCAAGACCTTGTCACAGAAGATATAGGTGAATAAAATAAAAGCTTTGTTATATATATATATATATATATATATATATATATATATATATATATGAAAATGATACAATGAAATATATAATATGAAATAATATAATTGATATACATATATGAAAGTGGTATAATGAAACTCATTGCTTTGTGTAATACATAATAAAAGTAATACACAATAATTAAAAACAAGTTTTGTAATAGGGAAACTCTCTATAATTGTTCTTTTTCTAAATTGGAAACTAATTTTGGTTGGATTTTTACTTTAAAACTGCAAATTATAAGTAAACCAGCATTTCAGAATGAGTTCCATTCTAGAGTCTTTGTTATAGTTGATGGCAGTTTTTGTGTTGAGATTGAGTCTTACTCTCTATCTAGACTAGCTTGAGCTTACTTACTATACAGCTCATGCCAATCTCAGATTCATAGCAATCCCGTTGCCTCAGCCTCCTGAGAGTTGGGGATTACATGCATCAGCCATCATACTTGACTTCCTTTCTTTTTCTTTTTTTTTCTGAATTATTGACCCCAAATTATTTCTCATTAAAGTTGCATCTTCCTCCATTAGTCTTATTGGTAATATCCCCATATATTATTTGGTTACTTATGAAAGCTGGTATTTTAGTTTATTTAGATGATACATTTCTTTATTCTCCCTAGTCTGGTATTAGTTTATTCTAATGCAAATAGAAACCTTTAAATCCACTTCCCATCCCCTAAATGCCATGAGTGCAGTTTAAGACAGCTTTACCCCCTAGCACTGCTACTAAGGAAGAAGTAAGTGTACCTAGCATTCCTTTTTTTTTCTGAGATAGGATCTCACTGTGAAGCACAGGCTGATCTAGAACTTACTATGTAGCCCATGCTGGCCTGAAACTCAAGATCGTCCTGCCTTAGCCTCTTGAGTGCTGGATTTGCAGGCATGCACCCCATGACTGCCTCCTGTTTCCCTTTTCAGTTACTTCATAAGTAGCAAAGACATCAGAGGACCATCTTAAATTTCTGTTTTCTAGAAACCACAAGAAGGATTAATACAATAGTTTAAAGATAAATATATGGGACATATTCTCAGCTAGATGTATTTATTTGCATGTTGGATCCTAGTAGTTTATTTAGTATAAAATCTTTCAAATTCTCATTAAGAGCTAATATTACAGTTTCAAAATTACAAAAATTGCTTGATTTTTTTTTTTTGACAGATAATGATCAGGAGCATTTTTTTGTTTCTGGATAGAACTTATGTTCTTCAGAATTCAATGCTACCCTCCATTTGGTAAGGATGCCAGAAAAGTATTATGAAAATTTTTGTTATATATCATAGTCTTAATTATTATAATGAAAGAGAACAAGATGTACTCAGAATATTCTAAAAATTCACATTTGGGTTCTAGACTTTTTTCCCTAACTAATATAGCAGAAAGCTAACTTTGCCTCATAGTGTATGAAGAAATTTGTATGTTATGTATGAGGATTAAAGTTTACTGTAGAATTTCTGTGCCTGAATCTTGTTGGTGCTGATCATTAAGGTTTCGTTCTTTTTTCTTGTAACTATATACTGAAATGTCTGTTTGTTCTTGAAAATAAAATAATATGATAAATTGGTCCCTCACCAGATGCTTAGCATATACCTTCAGTAATGATTGAAATTCACTGATTTTGGAGTTCTGAAGCCAGTTAATAAATGACCAAGTAAACTACTCAGTGTCAGTATAGTGAAAATTATTTTATGTCTTTGAACTAAGAAAAGATGGCCACCAGAGGAAATAAGAGACTAAAACCAAGTTATGGAGGAAGCTAAGAATTCAGTTTCAGTTCTCATTAAAGAGAAAATGAGTTTCCTGTATGCTTTAATAATGTTATTCAAAATTAAATGTGGATTTTATCCTTTTATAATCACTGCTTCAAAGTCTGGGGCTCTAGTTAATATGTGATAAGTTAACTAAGCCTGTTCAGATGTGATATTGCCAGTTTAGATGATACTTATTTGTTTTTAATTTTAGGGACATGGGACTAGAGTTATTTAGGGCTCATATTATAAGTGATCAGAAAGTCCAGACGAAAACAATCGATGGTATCCTTCTCTTGATTGAGAGAGAGCGGAATGGCGAAGCAATTGATAGAAGTTTACTTCGAAGCCTTTTAAGTATGCTGTCTGATTTGCAAGTAAGTTTCACTTAACAAACACTCACTGTACTGCCTACAAATGTGAATACTGTTCCTAGTTTGATGTTTGAAATCCACAGTCAGAGTGCTGTTCATATAGAGTTCAGATGGAAGACATTCAATATTTAACAAATACTTTTGGTTTTTTTCTCTCCTCCTAGATTTACCAAGATTCTTTTGAACAACGATTTTTGGAGGAAACTAACCGACTTTATGCAGCTGAAGGTCAAAAGTTAATGCAAGAAAGAGAGGTATTTAAAAATCATGACTAATAAATCTACTATCTCTTACAATACACATTACCTTGTAGAACACGAACTTCCCTTTGTATTTATATTCCCAACATTGTAATGCTCTTCTCTCACTTAGGTGCTCCTTCCTTTTCTCTCTTCTTAAAGGCCAGAATTCTGGATCATAAACTCTACCTCTAATTTTACATATGATTCTACCCTGTCACATTTGATGGGGCTGCTCCCCGGATCTTTTGGACTTGACATTTTCTGAGTGATTTAAGGGGAGGAAAACAATAATATAAAAAACTATCTTTGTAGGTTCCTGAGTATCTTCATCATGTTAATAAACGCCTAGAAGAAGAAGCAGACAGACTTATTACTTACTTAGATCAGACCACCCAGTAAGTATTACATGCGCAGCCTAATAGTCTTAAAACTGTTGGTAAAGCACTTTAGGCATCTTAAACATGTTAGTAACAATATTCAAGTCTGATTTAGTCTTTAACAGTTGTTTTCATAATGTGAACTTCAAGTTATTATCTTCCCTAGCTAATTAGATTTAATCAAGGATTTGATTATTGGTTGGGTGTGTGTTTAGTATATAATTTTAAAATAGTATTAGAGACTGATCTTTAAAATTTTTTTGGTATTTTTGATGCAGAGTTTCACTAAAACCCAGGCTGCCCTGGAACTCACGATCCTCCAATGCCAGCCTCCCAAGTTCTAGGATTATAGGCATGCACCACCATGCCCAGCTTTTAAAATCTTTATATTGATTAAAACTCAGTAAGTGGGTGTTCAGAGGGAAGCTACTTCTGTACTTTTTAAATCTCACTAAGTAGTTCCTTTAAGCAGCATAGATAACTGTTTTACCTTCTTAGTAAAAAGCAGAGAAACGTGGAGAAAGCTAGGCAGAGCAAGACCTTGGAGATCATTACTTTGAGTAAATTCTGAAATACACACTAGTTTTTTTCCTTTGGGCATAATGTAGAATAAATCTTGAGCACTGTTAATTAACACATAGGATGGAAATGGCAAACAATGTAAAATGAAATATTTGGTTTGTTTTCTCTAGAAGCTTTAAATTTTCAGAAAGGTTGTATCAATAATTTTCTCTTCCCCCCTTTTAGGAAGTCACTAATTGCTTCTGTTGAGAAACAACTTCTAGGTGAACACTTAACAGCAATTCTTCAGAAAGGTAATTGGCAATTTGTAAATAAAAGATTACTAGGGCTGCAGAGATGGCTCAGTGGATAAGGGCACTTGTTGCTCTTGCAGAGGACCCAAGGGCAATTCCCAGCACCCACATGGTGACTCAAAACTATCCAAAATTCCAGTTTCAGGGGATCAAATACTCTCTGCTATCCTCCCTGGTCACCAGGCATTCCCATTGCACATACATGCAGGAAAAACACTCGAACACATAACAAATAAAATCAAAATGAAAAAAACTAGATAGGTCACCATCAAGACTGCTCAAAGTTCAGGTTTAAATGAATATTATCCCTAACATGTGCTGTCTTAGGTTTTTTGTGTGTGTGTTTTGTTTTTTTGTTTTTCAAGACAGGGTTTCTCTGTGTAGCCCTGGCTGTCCTGGAACTTAATTTGTAGACCAGGCTGGCCTCGAACTCACACAGGTTCACCTGCCTCTATTTCCCTAGTCTTAATCAGTGGTGGAAGAATGGTCTCAGAACTGTTTGTCATGTAAGATTAGTAGCGAAAACTGCTTATTGATAACTAAGCATCATAAAAGCATCAGAAGTAAAGGAGGATGTTTTGTGGATTGTTTAGTGTGTAGTTTTAAGTTTTTAGTGCTTTAAAATCATTTTATGAAAACAACTTGACCAAAAGTTTGTCAAAGAATATTGAGACCCATTCAAAAAAAGTTTAATGAAGAAAAGCTAAAACTTGATAAGCATGTAGTTCATTTCTGAAGACTGACAACTCTTTCCCCTGTTCATTGTCCTAAATTTTCTGTAGTTGCCAGTTTCTTGACTGAAAGTAGAACTAAGAAGAGAGTTATGCTGACTAATACCAGTCAAGAAATTGGGCTGGGTGGAGTGGGTCAGCCATAGAACATTTTAGTGTATGTGAGTTGCCCTGGGTTCATCCTCAGTACTACAGACCCAAAATAGAAACAATGGGAATTCGGACATGTAAGAAAACAGTAAAGGAAGGTATTCCTTTGTGTGTGTGTGTGTGTGTGTGTGTGTGTGTGTGTGTGTGTGTGTGTGTTTTCTTAGCATGTAGAGCCAAGAATTTCTAAAACCTTAGTGTTCTTACAGGATACATTCACATAAATTTTAGTTATAGTTTAGACCAGTGTATCACAATAGTAATTTCAACTTACATTTGTTTTATTAAAATGCATGGCAATTTTATTCACTTTTTGATTCTCCTGTTTTAATGCCAAAATATTTTAAACCAGGTTTAAATAACCTCCTTGATGAAAACAGAATTGAAGATTTGTCTCTCCTGTATCAGCTCTTCAGTAGAGTTCGAGGTGGAGTTCAGGTTCTCTTACAACAGTGGATTGAGTATATCAAGGTATTAACAGTTTACCTGTTGATTTTACTCCTGAATGTTTTGTAATCTACATGTTAAGAACATCAGCATTTCTTTTTTTTTTTTTAAAGATTTATTTATTTATTATGTATACAGCATATGTGACTGCAGGCCAGAAGAGGGTGCCAGATCTCACTACAGGTGGTTGTGAGCCACCATGTGGATGCTGGGAATTGAACTCAGGACCTCTGGAAGAGCAGTCAGTGCTCTTAACCTCTGAGCCATCTCTCCAGCCCCCAACATCAGCATTTCTTGTTAGATGCATTTTTTAAGGAAGGAATTTTAAAAAATAAAAAATTTGAAATATCAGCCTGAGATGTAGCTGTGTGGCATATCAGTCATAAAACTTGAGTGATGTTTGAAGGGATTTCTAGCTCTAAGACTTCAGTGAACATGGGAAATTAAAGGATTGTTAGCATTCTGGTGCCATTTAGTTAAGATAAAATCTAGAGTCTATTCTTCCAAGTTTGAAGTACAATTGCTTTTTTCCCTCCCTCCTTTCCTCACCACATTCCTGTTTTTAAAAGTACAGACCCTACTTCCTTAACAATAAGAAAAAGTTTCTAGTGTCTTCTAATAACACCCCATTAGGATATTGTGTACCCAATGGTCATTCATTTTTGTGTTTAGGAGGGAATATTATCTGGTTTTTTTTTTCCACTTTTGCTTCAGAAGCACCTATATTTTTTTTTATGATTGTTAAATACTTGTGCCAACTTTAGAATATGATTTGATGATTATTTTCATTATAACGTTTTCATTTTCAGGCTTTTGGAAGTACTATTGTTATTAATCCTGAAAAAGATAAAACCATGGTTCAAGAATTGTTGGACTTTAAAGATAAAGTTGACCATATAATTGATACCTGCTTTATGAAAAATGAAAAATTTATCAATGCTATGAAAGAAGCATTTGAAACATTCATTAATAAAAGACCAAATAAACCAGCTGAGCTGATAGGTATGTTTCATATTCTTTTTTGGTTTTATAATGTTCATTTATTGATAAACTCTGAGGTAAAACCCTATTATACCTCTGTCTTGTTTGTTTGATGTTGCTTAGCTAGTAATACCAAGTCTGAAAGTGTCTCTAAGGACGTAGTAGATGTAAGCTGTAAATTCCTTCAAGCTAAACAACTTCACAAAGCCTTCATGTTAAACATGATATAAATTCTTTGTGAGCTAGGATATTGGCCCTCATTTACTTTTAGTGAGCAAGCTTGATTTTGTGCTTTCTAAGCCTGTAGTGATTTAGAACTGGTGCAGAGTACTATTTTCTAAAGGTCTCCAGTTACAGCTACAGGAAAAGGACAGCATGAAATTTCCAATGACAACGAATAGAAAGTCCAGGATGAAAATAAATCTAATAATATAGGCTCACTGAATATACAGGGGCGTTGCACTGCTTCTCACGGTTCCTTCCACATGCACTAGTACTGTAGGAAACTAGGTCCTCTGCCAAAAGGATGAAGGCGGGTTTGGTTGAAGTCTAATTTTGTTTCATTGAAACATTTTATAGTTTCTGGTCTATTCAAATAGAAAAGTAATGTTTAAGAGTGCTCTATGTAAATTAGAAACTTGAGAGGATACCCATGTTTCTAATGACTTTGTTTAACCCTACACAGAGCTACTTGGAACCTCTACCATGAGCTTATCTGTACCTCGTTTTATATTTTTCTTTATTTCTTTTTTTTTAAACTCTGAAATACTAGGGTTTGAACCCACAGCCCTGTACATGCTAGGCAAGTACTCTACCACAGAGCTACATTATGTAGCCCTTCGATACCCCATTTTGATATCATTGTACCAGCAAGTATACTCTGGAGTCAGACTTAATACTTTTAGGTTGTGGTATTTATTAGCCCCGTGACATTGACAAGTTAACGTGATCTTCCTTGTATTGAAGACTTATAAAATACATGTATATATAGCAGAAATACCAAAGAATATTTTATAGTCTTGTTTGTGTGTGTGTAGTTGTTAGTACCTTTTAGACACCCAGGGTCACTAAACAACAATGCTTTTTCTCTATTTTAGCGAAGTATGTGGATTCAAAACTTCGTGCAGGCAACAAAGAAGCTACAGATGAAGAGCTTGAGAAAATGTTGGATAAAATAATGATTATATTTAGATTTATCTATGGTAAGTGTTGATTACTGCTTTCATGTTTTTCTTTTAAGACCAAGCACTCTGAGCTAGGCATAGTGGTAGAGATACCTGAAGTCTAGAATTCAGGAGACCGAGGCAGCATTACTGTATAGATTACATAGTGAGTATCTCGGGCCAACTAAGTCAACATAGCAAGGACTTGTGTCAAGACAAATAAAGCACTCCTAGAGGAATTTGAGACGTTTATATAATGACCTGGAGAGACTGTTAGAGAACTAGAGGTTACATTTTAGTCATTGTATATTTTTAATTCCTTAAGAATAGTTGCATAAGCTGGATGGTGGTAGTGCCCGTCTTTATTCCCAGCTCTCAGGAGGCAGAGCAGGTGGATCTCTGTGAGTTCAAGGACAGCCTGATCTACAGAGCAAAATCCAGGACACCAAAGGCTGTTAAACAGAGAAATCCTGTCTCAAAAAACCGAAGGGGGGAAAAATAGTTGAGGAATGTAACTAAATTGCCTTGTGCTTTGACCTTTCCACTATTAAGAACCTGGGATTTTGCTGCTTGTTTTAATCTCTTGGGTTTTGGTGCTAACAGAACCAGTGTACTAAATTTTTTTCTGAAGAAAAGTTAATAATACAGTCTTAATTTTTTGAACTTTTGAAATGTCTGGCACAGACATAGACCTCCAGTGTCTTGAGTTTAATAAACTTGGATAAAATGTATAAAGTAAAATAACTTGAGGTGCTATGATTAAGCTTTTTGAAGCCATTTTGTTACAACTTTACTTGGCATATCATGAGTGTTATATTTTTATTTAATATAGGCAAAGATGTTTTTGAGGCCTTCTATAAGAAAGATTTAGCCAAACGCCTATTAGTTGGCAAGAGTGCATCTGTAGATGCTGAAAAATCCATGCTGTCCAAACTGAAACATGGTATGTTTGCCGTTCTCTTTTCTCTTTTATTATTTCAATTTTGCCTTTCTTTAGTATTTGAGAGAAATGTTGGGTTAATTGTACTATTTTCATTGATTGCTTTTTTGTCAATCATTTCATATACACATAAACTGAGGGGATAGGGAGGATGGGCTCAGCTCTTGCTGCACAAGCATGAGGACCAGAGTTTAAATCCCCAGCACTCATGTGAAAAGGCCATGTGTATGTATAACCCCAATGACTAGAGGTTGGGTGAGAGGAGGATCTTTGGGGCTTCCTGGATGCCAGCCTAGCTAGGTTCAGTAAGAGATCCTGTTTCAAAAAGAATAAGGTAGAGTGTGGTAGAGCAGTATAGCCAATGTCCTCTGGCTTCTATATGCATGAATGGGTGCCCACACCTGTACACGCATTCCCTGACCCTCTAACACACACACACACACACACACACACACACACACACACAAATTAAGTGAGCTTATGAAGGTCCTAGCCTCTTGTTGATGTCCACAATTGTTGGCTTTTTTTAAAGATAAAGAATTATTCTTCTGTTTATTTGTATAAAAAGTTCCCAAATATACTTGAAAGTAGATAAGGTTGCTATAGGATTAAAGAGTTTGCCTCTGAATTAGTAGGGCACATACTGGGAAATAAAAATTTATTTTCATTCTTACCAGTTGTTACAGATCATATTTTATGCCCAAGTAAGATTTGCATTTTATTTTCTGATTTTTAAATACTTTGTACTATCTTGAAATATTATAAATATACAAACATCTTCAATAGAATGTGGAGCTGCATTCACCAGCAAGCTTGAAGGGATGTTTAAAGACATGGAGCTTTCCAAAGACATCATGATTCACTTCAAACAGGTAAAAGTGAGTTAAACTCTTACTTAATTCCTTGAACTTAAGGATATTTAAGTTATGCCTTTGCGGTGGTCCATATTGAAGAGGATAAATAGAAACATATATTTGTTACAAATAACTTCATAGCAACTTAAAGGGTACAGTAGAAGAAAAATGTCATCAATGAGATGTAAATACATTTGACCTACTTGAGGATTTAGTCTTAATAAACACCTAGAATAAGACAGAAATATAAGTAAAATGTATTAGACTAAAGTTAGTGTAAGAAGAATTATAGTTAGACAGTATGATCAGAGCTTTTTTTGACATCTAATCAAGGTTGGAGGATTTGCATGTTCAGAGCTTGTAATGGGAGAGAGGTGAGGTGATAAAAGGTGGAGAGTGGTATATAATATCTGTGGGGACATTTGAGATGAGAAGCTGGAGCTGTAGTTTTGAAGACATGGATAGCAGGTTGTTTTAAAATATTTTTTGTTCGCTTTAAAATATTTTAAGAACATAACCAGATGTAGTTTTTATAACTGCAATCTCAGCTACTTTGGATGCTGAAATAATGATATATGGGCAATAGAGTGAGACCCTGTCTCAGACAGCAGTAGTAGTAAGAACTAGACAATAGTGATGGCAAACTAGACAATAGTCATGGCAAATTAGATTTTACACTCTGAGAGTTTCAGTAATGACTTTTTGACCACTGTATTGAAGGTGGTAAATGGAACTGAAGGACTTGATCGAGAAAGTTCAGAGTCAGTAGGATCATGGATCTTACAGTAGCTGCAGAGTAGGAATTGCCTGCCTTTCCCTTTCCCCTTCTTCCTTTCCCACTTCAGGTCACCACCTTCAAACAGGGAATGGAGCAGTTGAAAAACCAGAGACTTGGGCTGGCTGGTGGGATGAGGAATGGGAATTGCTGCAAGGTGTTCCAATCCATGTAGGGGTCTCCAAAGGTGGGGACTACAGGTAGCATTGGGGGAAAAGAATGGAGAAGAGATGCTATAACAGCCCCAGCTTTTGTTAGAAGTTGAGTTAATAATGCCTAGGATGTTTTAATGGCATTTTTGTATGCCACTGTATCAAAATAGCCACTTGTGTATTTGTCTACTGCATTTTGTGTAACCTTCATTTCAAGTCTCAATAGTTAGTTGCCTTTATTTTCAGGATGGTTAGTATTCACATATATTTTTAGAATAAGGAAATTCGTAAATGAGTCAATTAATTATGGCATGATATATATACTTTTGTAATCTCAGTGTATATGTTGATCTTTTTATAGTATATGCAGAACCAGAATGTACCTGGCAATATTGAATTAACTGTGAATATCCTGACAATGGGTTACTGGCCAACATATGTGCCTATGGAAGTCCATTTGCCGCCAGAGGTAAGATTAACTGTTTCAGACCTAAGCTATAGGCATAGAAATCACACTTTTTTTCTGCTTTTCATTTGAAAATATATGCCTTTTAAAGGCTTATGTCAGCAAACATACCAACAAAATGAGTGTTAATATTTTATTCTTTTACTTCAACTTTCAAGTCCACTTGAACATATTAATGAAAGTAGGTCTCTAAATTTAGTGCTATTTTCCCCAATTATTCTTCTATTTCTTAACTTAGGACCTCCTAGTAATAATCTTAGCTGTCAAAAAAATGTTGTGCATATTTCACCTGAAGGCAGGACTGGTGAATATGATGTATACATGAGTATCCCTTAATGCGCTGGAAACTATTCCACTCAGGACCAAAACCTAGAAGGTTGAATAAAGAAAGATACTGAGAGTATCTATGGAAAGTGTCCTAAGGAAAGAATATGGTGAAGTTGAAGAGAAAGGGTGGAGCTCAAACTTTAGAAAGGCTCACATTTAGCAGATGGTAAAAAGAGGAACCTATTAAACAAACTTGGGCAGAAGCAGCAGTAAGAGAAAGGAGTCAGTAGAATATAGAAGCCCAAGTCACCAGAGGTGAAGGAATGATTAAATAGTGCAGAAGAGCTAAAAGAGTGTAAAGATCACCAAGCGCTGTTACATTGGGGAGATTTTGACCTTATATTAAAGAGATTGATACCTACTGGATAATCATGAAAGCTATCAGAAGTTACTTTAGATGGGGTTAAGAATGGTGAGAGGGGGCTGGAGAGATGGCTAAGCAGTTAAGAGTACTGGCAGTTCTTCCCAAGTCCCTGAGTTCAATTCCCAGCAACCACATGGTGGCTCACAACCATCTATAATGGAATCTGAAGCTCTCTCTATCATGCAGACAGAGTATTCATACCTACAAAAATACATGAATAAATAATTTTTTTGCCAAAAGAACCAGATTTTATTGATCTTTACTGAGTTAAAATGTGGCAACCCAAAATTGCCAGCATTAGAATTAAAAATCACCCACATCCAGGGGATCTGATGCCTTCATCTGGATTCATGCTCGTGCTGCAGACACATAAAAGTTTAAATTTTAGCAAGTCTATAAAGCTGAAATTGACCACTTAGTTCTCCAAGCCTGGAGTTCCCACTGTACCTAGAGTTTGCATCTAATGTATTGATAGTAAGTGAACACTTTAGAAGGAGAGTTCAAACCTTAATTAAGGGACAGACAGGGGCCTGTGAATGGTGCTCACAGGGGAAACTCAATCCAGAATAGTGCTGCACATTTGGGTTTCACCAGATGAGTAATTCCTTGTCACACAGCAACACACAACGAGAATGCAAACCTTAAGGGACAGACAGGGGCCTGTGAATGGCGCTCACAGGGGAAAAATTTTTTAAAATATGAGTGGTGAGAGGGAGATCATTGAGGTTGCCTAGGGGTGAAGGCACCTAACACCCAGAGCTTGAACTCTGAAGTTCAATCCCCAGGACCCACAAAGCGGGAGGAGGGAACTAACTCCTGAAAGTTGTCCTCTGACCTTCCTGAGCATCTTATGGCATGTACACTCCACCTCATGATCCAATAAATGAGTAAAAAAATCTCTGAAGGTGCTATTGCATATGCAGCTTAAAGAAACACTTATTTTATTTGCTTTAGATGGTAAAGCTTCAGGAAATTTTCAAGACATTTTACTTAGGCAAACACAGTGGCAGGAAACTCCAGTGGCAGTCAACTTTGGGACACTGCGTGCTTAAAGCTGAATTTAAAGAGGTAAGTGGATATTCCCAAAACTTAATTTCTGCCTTCATCTTTTATGGAAGTCAAGTCGCTTATTTTGAAGGTTCAAGCTGCTGTTTTCTAAGTGTGGCCTTGACACCACATGGCAACAGTGGTAGCTTGTTACAGCTTTGTGTTTTTTAAGATGGTCACCTTTTCAACAATTGAGTTGGCCTTCTCTAAAATTGAAAACAATAGTCTTTCTCTACTTGTGGATGCAGAGTTCACACTGTCTTGTCAGAAATCATGTTACTGGAAGCTAGAGAACAGAGTGAGAGATAGGGCAATTTTTTTAAAAATTCCTACAGCTCTTCATTACTGATTTTAACAAAGTCAAAATACATTTGAAAGTGAGGCATAGTGGTACAGGGTTGTAATCCTTGGAAGATAGAGGAGAGGCAGGAAGATTGAGAGTTCAAGGACATACTTGGCTAAATAGCAAGTAAGTCTAGTCTGGACTACATGAAACCCTGTCTGAAAAAATGCACTCCGAGTAGTAATTTCTTGCTGCTTATGATAAATATTTATATTGATACACAGGGACTGAGTTATTTCCATTACTTTATTCTGTTTTAATAAGGATTATTTTTAAAAAGCTATTAATAGGCTAACTAATCCTTCACCTCATTTTTTGTGGAATCATATCTAAACCTCAACCTCAAACTGCACATTTTATTGCCACCTGAAGCAGAGTTTTGGAAAATGTTAATCTGTGCTTCTTAAATCACTAATTAAAAATGCTTTTCCTAGAAGAGATTTTTTTAATTAATATTTCATTTTTTTTAAACTAGGCTAACCTCTGCTTTTTCTCTTAACAGGGCAAAAAAGAACTTCAGGTCTCTCTTTTTCAAACCCTGGTGCTGCTAATGTTTAATGAAGGGGAGGAATTCAGTTTAGAAGAGATTAAGCAAGCTACTGGGATAGGTTTGTATTGCATCTGTCAATATCAAGCAATTGTAGTTCTCTACTCTGTGCAGTCACTGTGTTCAGAGCTCTGGGAGATACAAGGAAGTAATCCTTTCCTTTGTACTCTTTTTTTTTTAAGATTCATTCATTTATTTATGTTTATGTTATGAGCCTGCATGAGTATATGTATAAAATATATGTGCAGGAACCTGTTGATGCCAGAAGGGGGCATTGTATCCCCTGGAACTTGAGTTGTGTATCACCATGTAGGTGCTGGAAACTGGTATCTATCTGGTCCTCTGAAAGACCAGAAAGTACTCTTCAATGGTGAGATGTCTCTCCAGCCCCTTCCTCTGTATTCTTAGCAATTTCAAAACCAGTAAGTACCAGTATATAGTTCTAACAAGAAGTATGTTAAGCAAGAGATCATTGTGGAAGGAGTGGGACTTGAGTTGGGCCTTCAAATTTTGGTTGGAGAGAAGGCATATGAAATAAAGGAAATGGTGTGAGAAAGGCTTGGGTGGTGTGGGTAGGAAGCATGAAAAGTTTGTAGCTTAGAATGGTAAGCTATAAAATCCAATAGGTAAGATATATAGATAGACTGATGAATACAGCTGAAGCCTCTGCTATAGTGACTCAAAACATATGACTTAAAGGAAATAACCTATTTGAACAACTTACCTGGCATTGATAGGGCCAGCCACCTGGAACAGCAAAACATTCTAGTCTAGAAACTATAGAGATAATTCTGACATAAAGTCCGAATGGGCTTCTGGTAAAATGATTCCAACAGCAATGGAATGACTACAGCCATAGTGGAATGAAAGAGAAGGAAAACTTAAAAGATAATTCTAGGGTTTTCATTGGATTAGGTTAGTAGTATTATCATCATTAGCAATGAAGCAGAGGGTTAATGGAGAATAAAACATACTGGAATGATAATAAAACAGCCAAGTGGTGGTGTGGGATAATGCTCTTGTATGCTGTAAAGATTTGTCACTCCTACTGGTTTAATAAAAATGATGATTGGCCAGTAGCCAGGCAGGAGGTGTAAGTGGGGTGACCAGACTAGGAGAAGGCTGGGAAGAGGAAAGGAGAGACGGGGTCTCCAGCCAGATGCAGAGGAAGTAAGATAAGAATGCTGAACTGAGAAAAGATACCAAACCACATATCTAAACATAGGCAAGAATTATGGGTTAATTTCAAGCATAAGAGCTAGTTAGTTATAAGCCTGAGCAATAGTCCAAATGGTTTATAATTAGTATAAGCCTTTGTGTGTTTATTTGAGACTGAACAGCTGCAGGACCGGGTGGGACAGAAACTTCCATCTACAATGTGGAGTGTCCTTTTAGTGATTGACTTGAGAGAAGTGAAATGTTGCATCAGAAGTTTTAGTAGTTGTCTGCATGGGGTGACAATGCTTTTAGAAGACAACTAGAAGAAAAAAAAACTGTTATTGGATAGCACCAAAAGCAGGTGCTGATGACCTTGGGAAAAAAGACACAGTTTAATAGAGAATGTGTAGAAATCAAATTGATGTTGAATGTAGTGTTCTGCATGCTACTAACAAATGACTAACCATTACTTCTTCAGAGGATGGAGAATTAAGGAGGACACTGCAGTCACTAGCCTGTGGCAAAGCTAGAGTTCTGGCTAAAAATCCAAAGGGCAAAGATATCGAAGATGGTGACAAATTCATTTGTAATGACGACTTCAAACACAAACTATTCAGGATAAAGATCAATCAAATCCAAATGAAAGAAACGGTAAACCTTTTGCTCTCTTGTCCTACTGTATTAGGTTTATGTGTGTTTATAGTAGAAATTTACAGATTAAAAAATTGTAGCTGGGTAGTTGTGGCACACGCCTTTAATCGCAGCACTCGGGAGGCAGAGCCAGGAGGATCTCTGTGAGTTCAAGGCCAGCCTGGTCTATAAAGCAAGTTCCAGGACAGGCACCAAAGATACATAGAGAAACCCTGTCTTGAAAAAAAACTATAAACTATTTGTGATGTATTATTTATTATAGTCAGTCTAGAGATGATTTAAAGTTGTTTGGTTGTGTTTTGATTTGTTTGTGAAAGGCACCTGATGCCCAAGGTTGTCCTCTTACATCCACACTCACTTAATGTACATACCCCCACACATATTTTAAAAATCAACACAGTGCTAAATAGCTACATAATATTCTTGTATGTGGCCATTTAAAAAAATCTGTACCTAAATCATAATCTCTAATCTTTTCCTTAAGATGAGTTCCTGGAAGTAAATTTGGATCAATGAGTGTGAACGTTTTAAATTTTAGGGAAGGCCAGAGGACAATCTCGAGTGTCATTCCTTTGGAGCTATCCAACTTGTTTCTTGCCGTGGTCTCATACTTGCCTGGAACTCACTAATTAGGCTTGGCCGGCTAGGTTTTGAGTTTCTGGAATCTGTTTATCTGTTTTTACATGAGTTCATGAAAATTAAATTAAAAAACCAGGTCCTCATACTTGCAGGGCAGACACTTGACCAACTGAGTCTATCTCCTGTGTCCTCAAAGGTGGTATTTTTCTGTCAACCTCTATAGGCATTGCTTTATTGGTACAGGGCAGTATGATTAGAATAGAAAGGAGCTATATTTGTCAAGTTTCTTCTTCTTGTGTCTGTATTTATAAGGTCCCATTTAGATGAGTCAGTGCCTTTAGAACAGTAACACTGTTATGTCCATAATGTACAGTTTGTCTTAGTAATTGACTTGGTTTGAAAACTTTTTTTTAGGTTGAAGAACAAGCAAGCACTACAGAAAGAGTATTTCAAGATAGACAATACCAAATTGATGCTGCGATTGTCCGAATTATGAAGATGAGAAAAACACTTAGCCACAATCTTCTTGTTTCAGAGGTCTACAATCAGCTAAAATTTCCAGTAAAAGTAGGTGTTTCTGTGTCTCCATACTGGGACTTGTTATAAATGAAAGAGAATACATTAGATTTTAGACACTAATCTTGCAAATATAGATTAAAGGTATAAAGCCATTTGGAACAACAAGATTTATTTCCTATAGTCATGCATGTGATTCACAAAAGAATATTGTTGGTATATGTATACAACTGTGATAAATTGGGGAAACAATTTACAAAAGCTCCTCCCTGTACTTGAAAGTTTACTGAGTAAATATGGCTTTGAAATTTTTGAATTCACTCTATCTTTTGAGTCTTACTTTTCTGTAGATACCTTGACAATTGACATATTTGGTTATTAAATTGACTTATATCTTGTTTAGTTACATTATAGAAATGTCTTCTCAGATCTGTTACAGAGGCTGCTGGGTGGATCTTAGTGCTAAAGGACTTTTAGTGTCTTTTGAAAATGTCTTAATATGTTCTAGTAAACTGAACTTGGTAAATACATTGGCTTATTCCAATACAAATGTCCAGTAATAAAAGTGTTTAGACAAGAAGGTAGTGTACTGGACTATTTTCCAAATTTTAACATGATTTCTAAACTTTTGTAATCAGAAACATTTGGTAGAGGTTGCATAGACTCCGGCTGTTAGGATTCCTAGCAGCTTTGGACTTTAATAAGTCATTTAATCTTGCTGAGCTTGTTTGGAATTGATAATCATACTTAGCTCGTACTATTTTTTTGAGGCTTAAATGAGATGGGAAGTATAAAACACTTAGTAATAAGTTTGGTATGTAAGTATGTAGTAGCTATTACTTTTAATAAGGTAGGTTGCTTCTTCAAACCTCAAACTGCCTCCTCATTACCACACTTGCACACATGCTTAACTAATCATTTCACCTCCAGCAAGAGTGCTTACTAATGCTAGAATGGAGGAGATCACTCACTATACTTTGATCATTACTAAGCCAAAGCCATTTGTTATTTAAACCTTGGAGTTATTAAATGGAATTTTACTTCCCTATTTTTCTTCTTTGTTTTATCTTTTGTTTTTGCGTTAGAGTCTTACTGTGTTCCAAGGCTGACTTTGAAATCAGCCCTTCATAGCCATCGAATCCATATCTGTGACTTCAACAAACCAAAGGTTGAAAACATCCTTTGAGAATGCATTAGCTAGGCCAGGCAGTGGTGAGGCATGCCCTTAATCCCAGCCCTTGGGAGGCAGAAGCAGGTCGATCTCTGTGAGTTCGAGGCCAGCTGGTTCCAGGACAGCCAGGGCTGTTATACAGAGAAACCCTGTCTTGACAAACCAAAACCAAACCAAACAAACAAAAAATGCATTACCTGGCTGGGTGTAGTGGTGAATGCCTTTAATCCTGGCACTGGGGAGGCAAAGGCAGGCGGATCTCTTGAGTTCGAGGCCAGCCTGGTCTATATAGTAAGTTCTAGGACACCAAGGACTACAAAGAGAGACCCTGTCTCAACAAACAAACAAAACCAGCTAATTCATTTGTTTGGCTTTTGGTTTTGTTTGTATTTGAACTATGAATAACAGCGTAAGAATTTTGAGTATTGTAAGTGATGTGGAAATATTTGATTTTTTTATATCAGGGTCTGACTGTGTAGCTCAGGCTGGCCTCAAAAGTCATCCTCTTACCTCAAATTCTCCATTGCTGGGATTGTAAGCATGTATCAATATACCTGGCCAAGATCATTTTAAACTGTACTAGAAGATAGCAGGAATTTATATGCAAATAATGAACATTGGCAGATTTTGGTATGTCAGGGTTCTAGAACCAGTTACCTGTTCATACCAAAGAATGCTTTTATTACTTTTATGGGCCATATACACAATATAGTAGCTTTTTTATCATTCAAGAGATAAATATAATTAATTATCCATGCAAGGCTATAATGTTTTAAAAGATTTTATTTTTAATTATGTATCTCTATGTGGGTGTTTACTTGTGTACAGATGTGTCAGCTCCACATGGAGCTTGAGTTACGGGCAGTTGCAAACCACCTGATGTGGGTGCTAGAGAAACCCAGTCTCAAAAACCAAAAGGAAGGAAGGGAGGGAGGGAGAGAGGAAGGGAGGAAGGGAAGGAGAGGAGAAGTGACTTCACTTATAGAGGACCTGGGTTTGATTCCTAGTATCCGTGATGGCTAATGCATCTTTAACTCCAGTTCCAGGGGATCTGACACCCTCTTCTGGCTTCCATGGATACTGTTAACATGTGGTACACAGACAAACATGAAAGCCAAACACCCATATACATAAAAAATAAATCTGAAAAAATGTAGTAAAAATAAATTAGTAGGAAATGTTATATAATGATATGATAGGAGTATGGTAGTATAATATATATGTAGTGTGTAAACAAACATCTTGATGGGGGATCAAGACAGGATCTGGCTGACAAGGTCCAAGCTACCCTCAAACTTGTGGTCCTCCTACCTCATCCTCCTGAACTAGGGTAGTAGTCAGGTGCCACCACACCTGCTTTTGTTCACGCTCCCCCCTCTTTTTTTTTTTTTTGAACACAGTGTTTCACTGTGTAGCTCTGACTGTCCTGAAACTTGCTATGTATAGACCAGGCTGGCCTCAAACTCACAGAGATCTGCCTGACTCCTAGGGCCTTTTCTTCTCTTTTTTGATGAGTTGTTGGTAGATGGGCTTGTGTTGATGATTATGAGCTTTGCATTGAAAATATGTTTTCTTTTACAGCCTGCAGATCTAAAGAAGAGAATAGAATCCCTAATTGACCGGGACTACATGGAAAGAGATAAAGAAAACCCAAATCAGTACAACTATATTGCATAGAATGTTGGCCTTGGAACATTTGTTGTCATATGATGTAGCCAATGGATAAACTAACTTGTTGAATCTCATATTATTTGACTTCTTTTATACTTCCAATGACCAAATGAAGCAGTGTAATGGAAATAGTTGCGTGGACTTTTCTCAGTGGTTAACATGCCCATTTTAAAGAGTAATACTTAACCTTTAAGAAGAATGTTGTTGAACTCTTTGCATGTTATTTAGTATGATATGCAGAAAACTCTTTAAGAAAGTACTCGGTCTTCATGATTCCTTTTGGAACTGGGGAAGAGACCCCTGTGGCCATTAAAGAGGGGAGGGGGATTCTTATACATCACCAATGAAGCAAAAGGTTTATTTGCTTAAAAGTCACTTAAAGATACTTAAACTGCATGCAAACTTTATTTACTGTACAGAGTTCTGGATGTATTTATCATATAGAAAAACCACCCTGGACTTGGTTGTTCACCCATTTTATGGTTTCCCTTGAAAAGAAAAATAGGTTGTTATTGCTGTTGGCATTCTGTTACACTGAAGGGATTGGTTAAGAAACCTTATTTGGAAACAAGTTTTTCAAGTAGGGTGACAACTTCCATAATACCTTATATATTCACATCCTAAAGTTTTCCATTTATGAGTATGGGATGTGTACATAAGACTTTGCCCCAAATTTACTGTGCTGATTAACAGGTACTTATTAAAATAGATAAAATAGAAAAATTGCTGATCATCTCATACTAGAAGAACATAGTAAGAGGGGGAAATCCAGTTCTTTTTATTAAAAATGAATACAGTATGAAAATCACAGGAGACCAAAATCAACCTGTTTTATAAATTTCAGGAGCAAAAATCACCAGCTACATTTCATCATACTTCAGTCTTTAAATGTTGTTTGCATCGTTTTGTCTTTAACTTGGGCCAATTGTCAACTGTTAGAGGCTTCCTAGGATTTGCATTCCAGTGTTTTCTACTGAAGTGGTTTTTTTATTTTTTATTTTGGAAGCATCTCTTCTCTTTGTTGGTAAACAAAGCTTTTACTTTCATCCACCTCCTGACTTGGAGAAACTCTACATATGGTTCTTCCTTATCTCACTTACACACTCCTTATTTGAAAATGTCAAGTTCTGTATTCTTTTTTTTAAATTGCTTGAATTTAAGAGTTCTCATAGCCACTGGACACCTGCTTTTCAGGGAAATGTCCCCAAATTGTTCACACACACACAGAATAACAAAAGTATTGTTCTTCAAATTCAAAATGTGAGTAAAAGACATCTCTTCATCACCAGAGGTTTTGCTTTGCTTCCTGGTTTCTTTTTTCTATGAAAGGAATTGATTATGGGAGAGCAGACAGTTTTAGTGTTTGCTTTTGAATTAGAACTTCTTCAGTGCTTTATCCAGCAGCATATTTCCTTGTCTTTCTGGAGCCAGTTAGGGGCACTGCTTAGACCTGAACCTTCAGCTTAGGAGATTTGGGGCTCTATGTCTACTATTGATGGTTCTCTTGAATTCTCAAAGACCTGTGGCCAGCTCTCTGTATTTTTTTAAGTTGCCCATTTCTCTAATGCATCAACTTGCACACTGTTTGACTATATATTAATATTTAGAATTAGCTTCCCAATTCTTTTCGAGCAGCTATTTCGTATATTTTTGTCCAGCTCCTCTCTAATTTCCTTACAGGAGCTCTTCTGACAAGGAAATGTGGCTGTTACGTTTACTAGACCATCAACATCAGTGTTCTGATTAATCCTTGTTGGTCTCTGGGATATGGAGACTATTACACCACTCACTAGTTACTCTAAGGAGTATTTAGGTAGAGTTGTTCCTACTAGGAGGCTCTTGATACCACATTCTTTATCTTGAGAGTTGGGTCCCTTTTCTGGGGTTCTTAATTCTTTGAAAATTTGATGCTGTTTCAGCTGAAAAACTAGCCAGACTATTAAGGGAAGCTGGTTAAGAAACTGAAAAGTAATGGCAAACTACATTGCATAATTGTGAGTTTCAGTTGTTCTGTATCAGTTGAATTTTTGTGCTTTTATTCCCCTGTGTATGTGGTGGTTCTATTTTTCTCCAATAAAACTTTTATTTTAAAAAGGTTTCTTGGGGAAGATCTTTAAACTCCAAATATTGTGAGAAAATCATAAAGCTGGAAAACAAAATCTTCCTGATGACTTCCTTAATTCACATTTGACAGTTCACATTCGATTATTTTTATACATTCTCTTTGTTATTTTGTTGGTAGTTTTGAGAATCTGTGGAGGAGGCTATAGTAAAAAGATAGTAAAATTCCCGGCATTCTCAAAGTAGACAATTATTGCCACTTTAGAAAAGTCAAGCTCAAGTATAAACATTTTTTCGGTCAAACTTTCAAAGTCAGCAGTTTCATAATGTCAACATAGAAGTAGTTTAGGTTGAAGGTGGAAGAAGAGATGGTGCTTATTTTGTTAGAGTGCCTGATATTCTGTTAATCGTTTCTGTTCTGGACAGCATACCAACACAGATGTTACTCGATGTGTTTTTTGTTTTTTTTTTTTTTGAGACAAGAGTCTTGCTGTGTTTCCTAGACTGGCCTTGAATTTGTGATCTTCCTGCCTTGGGCTCTAAGTGCTGGAATTATAGCTACCCTGTCTTGTTCCACACATCATTATTTGTATGCTTTTTGTCTGTTTCAATGACCACACTGTTTAATGTTGCACATGGCAAAAATGTTGCATATTTCATTCTCTCATTCACATAAAATTGCCAAACCAGTTTAAGAAGAAGGACCCAAGGGTAATGGGACTTTGTGTAATTACACTTTATAAAATGTCCTTTCCTAAAGCTTCACTAAAGAATTTTTGCCAGTTGCCTACAAAAAAAACTTGCTTTAGGTCAAGTGTAGGTGGCTCACACCACTAATCCCAGCACTTGGAAGGCAGAGGCAGGTTGATCTCTTTGTCAGCCAGCTAGGGCTGCATAGTAAAAGTTGTCTGAAAAATGGAAAAAACAAACTCAACCCTCGTTTTACATTGGAATTATCTGGTTCAAATCATATACTTTGTTCAATTATTTTTTTTCTTCCCGCTATTAGAATAAAGTATATATTTCCTTTTGAGTGGACAAATTATCCACTTATAGTTAAAATTTAGAAATAATGTCTAGCACAGTAAAGTTATTTTATAAAACTTTTTTACTCGCTATAGAATATAAGAATGTATACTATTAGACACATTAGAACTTAATAGTTTTGCAAGCTGTAAAACCATCTTTTCACCCTCTAATTCCTATAATAACATCTCTCAACTTTGTTTTTAATTTTCTATTGTAAAATAAACATAAAATTTACCATGCTAACCATTTTAAAATATCCAGTTGAGACATTTAGTGTGTTCAGTGTTGTGCAGTTATCATCACCCTGCAGTTTCGGAACATTTTCATCACCTCAGAAGGAAGCTCAGCACCCGTTATTGAGCAATTATTTTCCATTTCTCCTCTACCCAGCCCCCAGAAACCACTAAGCCCTCTTCATCTGGATTTGCCTCCTTTAGATATCTTACATCACTGGAACTGTGACTTATGTTGGATTTCTTTCATTTAGCATGTTTTTCAAGGTTCATTCATGTCAAGCATTCATTCCCGTTTTATAACTGAATTACATATATATGTATCTACATATACATATATGTTATATACTATACTCTTTATTGAAAGTAGTTGTTAAGCATCTGGGTTGTTTCTACTTTTTAGGGATTGTATACACACTTGTTTAATTTCTTATTTCACAATCTTTTGAGAATATACACAGAATGAAACTGCTGAGATATATGGTGATTCTGTTCTGAACTTAAGAAATCTTCAAACTACACTGCTGCTAGTAGCATCTGAGTTCCAATTTCTCTGCAGCCTCATCAATATATGGTGTTTTCTGTTGTCTTCTTATGGCCATCCTAGATGATGTGAAGTGGGTTCATGACATTTGAGAATTTTATTTAATAACTAAAAATTTGACATATCATCTATTTGCCATTTGTAGCTTTTCTCTTAAATGTCTCCACACTGGCCATTTTCAAATAGGGTGTCTCTTTTGTGACTAAATTATAAGACTTGTTCATATATTCAGATACTAGATTCTTATCAAATAGAATAGTTTGCTAATATTTTATCCAGTTAAAAGTTGTCTTCTCTATCCTTTGCACAAAGTATTTAATTTTTATTACATTTGTGTGTGCTCATGTGTGCACGCACATTGTGCCATGGCACATATGGAAGTCAGAGGACACTTGTAAGAGCTCATTCTCGCCAGATGGTGGTGGTGCATACCTGCACACCTTTAATCCCAGCACTTGCGAGGCAGAGGAAGGTGGATCTCTGAATTTGAGAACAGCCTGGTCTACAGAGCAAGTTCTAGGACAGCCAGGACTACATAGTGAAATTGTCTCCAAAGCAACAACAACAAAAAAGAGTTTGTTCTTTCCTTCTACCTTGTAGATACCAGGGGTTGAACTCAAGTTGTCAGGCTTGCCAAGTGCCTTTAACCTGCTGAGCTGTCTCACCAGTCCAAGAGTATTTAATTTTAGTGAAGTTAAATTTATTACTCTACTACTTTAACTTTTTTTTTCTTTTGTTGCTTTTGGTATATTGAAGAAATGATTGGCAGATTCTTGTTCATTCAGGATTTTGTTTTGTTTTGAAACAGAGTTTCTCTGTGTGTCCCTGGCTGTCCTGGAACTTGCTCTATAGGCCAGGCTAGCCTTGAACTTAGAGATCTGCCTGCCTCTATTTCCTGAGTTCTGGGATTAAAGGAGTGTGCCATCACCACCAGGTTTATTTTTTTTTCTTTTTAGTGTTCAGGTTTTGGTTTGGTTTGGTTGGCTTGGCTTTTGTTTGTTTAGGTTTTTTGAGTCTTACTATGTAACCCTGTCTGGCCTGCCTCTACCTCTCAAGTACTGGGATTAAAGGTGTGCACCACTACACTCGTCAGAGTCTATGTGTTGAGTCATTATGCTAGTACTACACTATTTTGATTACTGTAGCTCTGTAATAGACTGAGTCAGGAGGTGTGAGTTCCATCTTTGCTCTTCCTTTGCGAGATGATTTTATCTACTTGGGTCACTTGCAATTCTATGTGAACTTTAGCAGGAATGTTTCTATTTCTGTAGAAAGGCTTTTGGAGGTTTTGCTAGGAATGTCTTTGAAGAGTATTGCCATCTTAGTATTTTTAAGTCTCCTAATGACTATAAGATGTATATTTAGGTCTTTAAAATTTCAGTTAGATTTGTACTTCCCCATGTAAAGTTTTATGTTACTCCCTAAACATACCCAAATATTTTACTCTAATGCTCTTATGAATGAGATTATTTTCTGAACTTACACATGCATTGCCAGTCTATGTAACCATCTATAACTGATATTTTATATAATAGTTTTGTATCTTCCATTTTTTCATTGACTTGTTGGTGCTAATATATTTTGGTGGTTTTTATTTATAGCATCTTAACCATCTACAAAGAGTTTCTTTCTAGTTTGGGTGCTTTCTTCCTCTTGCCTGGTATGTAAGCCTAGTGTGTAACTGGAGCTTCTAATACAACTTTGAATAGAGTCGTGTCAAGTCAGTAGCTTTGTAGGAACTTCATAAATACCCATTATGAGAATAGGAAGTTTCTTTTCAGTCCTAGTTTTTGGAGTTTTGTTTTTATAAATAATTTATTCATATTTATATGTATGAGTGTTTGCTGGCATGTGTACATGTGCCACATGTACATTCATGTTACCTGCAGAGGTTAGAGGAGGACATGGATCTCCTGGAACTGGAGTTATAGACAATTGTGAGCCGCCATGTGGGTTCTGGGAATTGAACCCAAGGTCCTCTGCAAGAGCAGCCAGTGCTTTTAACCACCAAGCCATTTCTCCAACCCCTGGAGTTTGATTTTTAATCATTAAACCATGTGGAACTTTATCAGCTAGCTTTCTGTACTAGTTGAGATAATTGTGGTATTTTCTTTCATTGTGTTAATGTGTACTACATTGAATTCCTTTTCATATGTGCAAAACACCATCTTTTTTGATGTGGATTTGCCTATAGTGTTGAGAATTTTTGCATAAGTGTTCATAAGAAATACTCGTCTGTGGTATTCTTTCTAAAAGTATTTTATGATATTTGGTGGGGGTTATGTACGTGCCAAGATGCTTATATGGACCTTAGATGACAACTTGCAGGAGTCCCCTTTCTTCCAATATGTGGGTCCCAGGGGTTGACCTCCACCAGTTTTGTACCTTTGTCTGCTGAGCCATCTCAGCAGCCCGTAGTATGCTTACTGGATCTTTGATACCAGGTAGTACTGGCTTCATAATAGGAGCTACTGTTTATTCTTCTAATATTTGGAAGACATAGAGAAGAGTTGGCCGTTAAATACTAATATCCTCCTTTAAATATTAATAGAATTTTTATATTGACAAGCAGTATGATTCTGGACCTTTCTTTTGGTGAAGGCTTTTGGTTATTGATTGGATTTCTCTTTTTCTTTTCTATTGGGGGCATTGCTTCTTTGTTATTATAGTTTCACAGAGCTAGCCTGGAACTCTGTAGCCCAGACTAACCTCAAACTTGAGGCAGTCCAGCCTCCATCTCTCTCCTGAGTGGTGAGGTTACATAAATGAGTCACTTGTGGTTTTGCTTCAGCTGCTTGATGATACGTTTCTATTAAAATGCTGTCTTGAAAAAAAAAAAGCTTTTAACACTATTTTATTTTTTCATTGTGTGTGTGTGTGTGTGTGTGTGTGTGTGTGTGTGTGTGTGTGTGTATGCACATTGTGTATGTGCGTACAACATTGTATGTGGAGATCAGAGGACAACTTGTGGATGTTAGTTCTCCACCATGTGGATTCTGGGACTCACACTCAGTTTGCCCGCATTGGTGGCTAGAGCCTTCGCATTTTCTATTGTATTCATTTTTCATATATTACCTCTCTTATATCTTTGTCTTTGAGTTTAATTATTTTCCTTCTGTTTTTGTGTGTGTCATGTATGTGTTCTTGTGTGTGCCAGCAGCAGAAGTGTGTGTGTATATAAGTGGAGAACAGCAGTTAGTGTTGGATATCTTTCTCTATTGCTCTTAGTTTCTCAGACAGGCTTTCAGTGCACCCGGAGCTCACCAATTCAGCAACACTGGCTGGCCGGCAGGCTTCAGAGCTTCTGGCTATGCCTGTCCAGCACTGAAACTATGTGCATTCTCGGCCATGTCTAGCTTTTTACATGAGTTCAGGGAATTCAAACTCAGGTCCTCACGCTTGGACAGTAAGCAATTTACTGACGGAATCATCTCTCTACCTCACCCCCATTGTTTTGGTTCTTATATAAAACTACCTTGTTGATTTGAAATCCTATGTAGTACAGGCATTTACAGTTAATAAATGTCTCTCAATACTTTTTTGCTGCATCCCATCAGTTTGCTGTGTTTGTTTTTGTTTTAAAATAATTTTTAGATTAGCTCATTGGTTTTTGGAAAAAAAATATGTTGTTCAATTTCCATATAGTGTGAATTTTCTAGTTTTCCTGTTAGCTGACTTCTAATTTCAAATTCTTTTTTTTTTCATATTTAAGGAAATTTATTTAATTAAATTTATGAGTGACACCTATTGTCAAATGCAGTTTAAATTTTTAATTCATACTCTTTAAAATTTAATTTCAAATTCTTTAATTACATTTTTTTTGTGAAAGTGTCTCTGTGTAGCCTTAGTTGACCTGGAACTCATTATGTTTTCCAGGCTGGCCTCAAAACCTCACAGAGATCTGCCTGCCTCTGCCTCCCAGTTGCTGGGATTGAAGGCATGGGTAGCACCTTAGATTACATTTTTATTAATTTATTTTTGATGTTATGTGTATATGTGTGGGCATGTATGTGCGATGGCCCATGTGTGGAGGTCAGAAGACAACTTGAAGGAGTCAGTTTTCTCCACCAAGTGGATCCTGAGGATCCATTTCAGGTTGTCAGTCTTGGAGGCAACCATTCATCTTCTGAGCCCTCCTGCTCACCTTGATTTCTAATTTCACCTTGTGACAGAAGTACTGTGTTTCATTACATTCTTTGTAAACGTGAAACTCGTGTGGCCTAACAAATGATCTAGCCTAGAGAATGTTCTGTGGAGACTTGAGGAGAGCGTCTGTGCTGTTTTGAGTGGAGTGAGTATTCTATGTTATGTCTGGGAAGGCAGATAGGTTTGAATCATTTCCATTCACTGTTTCCCTCTTCGTCTTCTATCTATAAGACATTGGAGTCTTTGGAAATCTTCAGCTGCAGTTGCATACCATTTCTCCTTTCATTTCTACCAATTCTTGCTTTGCGTATTTTGGGATAGGTGTCTATGTTTGTAATTATTCCATCCTTTTGATGGATTGACCCCTCACCTTATAACGTTGTTCCTTATGTCATGTAATGTGTAGAGTTTTCACTCACCTGTTTTATCTGAAATTAGTAGAGATACCTTAGCGCTCATCGATTTACAGTTTATATGTTGTCTGTGCACCTACCCTTTCTTTTCATGATGTTTGTGTCTGTGGACAGTCTATAGTTAGATTATATTTTTAAATCCAGTTCCCCAGTCTCTCCCTTTCCAAATTAAAGTGTTTAATTCTTTTACATTTAAAATAATTACTGATAAGAGGACTTTTTTCATTTTTCCATTTTCTATAATGTCTTTTTTGTTCATTAACACCTTTAGTAGTGCCTTTAGTAGTACAAAATAGATTTTGTTTGAGTACTAAAGAAATAGATACTGAACTTCTACATTGTACATTTGGTTTTAGGTTGAATGTATAGTTTAAATCGTAAACATCTAGAGGTAGCAATATATAACTATTCTTTATAGGGGTAAGAAAATAGTTTATTCTGAGCAGCATATAAATGACCATGGCCAAGGGATATGAATTCGTTATTCCCAGGAACTTCTTCCACTGTGGAAGAGGTTGTTTGCCCTTTTGTAGTCACTGAACAAAAGGAATGTTAGAAATCAATCCGCTTACTGAGTCCTGGTGGGGGGCATCTAGTAGGTGGACTGCAACTGAGCAGGGACCTCTCTTTAATAGGTTCCAGATGCCACAGCATTCTAAACTTCAGGGTTGGTGGAAATGAGAGGTCGCTATGCTTAATTGCACATTCCAGAGTTCTGCTTAGCAGTCACCAGGCTTTTAGTCAGATGTGGAGGTTGGTAGTAAATGGCTATTTAAAGAACCTAAAGGGCTGGGGAGATGGCTCAGTAAAGTGCTTGCCTTGCAAATGTGACAACCCAAATTTGATCCCTAATACCCCTTTTAGAAAGCTGGGAGTGGTGGTGCACTCCCAGCACCGGGAAGGTAAAATGGTAGCCAAGCAGCCTAACCTACTTGATGAACTCCAGTCCAGTGAGAGTCTGTCTCATTAAGGTTCGTGACACCTGAGGAAAGACACCTGAGGTGACCTGACCTGTCTTCCACATGCACGTACAAATAAAGGAGAACTGAAGGTAGTCTCAGATATTAGCTCTCAATCTGCAGTATTACACCTCTCCATGGCCCTAGTGTTGTAGTCACACAAAATAATCTGCAGGACTAATGTTGTTTCTTCAGAGAACTTATACTCACACCCGTAAACCCAGGTGGAAGGGAAGTTGTGGGATCTGCATCCCTTTGGATGCTGACAACCCTGCAGCAAACTCAGCAGCCATTTAGCAAGGCATGTGTGCTGAACTTGCAGTGTTCTAGTTCACGGACTGAATAAACAAACGAACAGTATTCTTACTTAATGAGGATTGCCAAAGCCATGTGAACTTGGAAAGCATTTGGGTTATTTCATGCACTTCTGAGAAAATAGTGTGTTTTGCTTTGAGACAATTGAGTAGGATTCATTTACCAGTCAGGTAGAAAATACAACACATGTAGATGCAGAGGTCTAACAGGCTTCTTCTGAAACTTTCAGGCAGGTGTTAGGTGCTATAATAGAAGCCACAGTAGTTAGGAAAAGAATAGCTGAATCTTAAATTGCTTCTAGCACACAGAAGTTCATATGACTAATGCTTTTTACCTACGTTTGTGAGAAAAAAAATTACTTGCTCAGTTTTCAAAAAAAAAAAAGTTTTGCTCTTCTGATGAGTATTATCCCCTACAGGGAGTTTGGGGGCCCTGTCTGTGGATTACTATTGGTAAGTCTTAGGAAGGATCTAGACTAAATTTCTTAGGAGTGACCAAGGAGCTCTCACAGCTGCCAGAATGTCTCCACATACTGTCAGGTGGATAGCATGTGTTGTCTATTTCTGATTTTTTTTTCTTTACAGCTTCAGGTAGTTTCAGTGGTGCCCAAGTCCTTTGCAAGCCACAGAGCCCAAAGTTAAAGTGACTGGAGAGTTGAAGTGGGGAGGAGTGGACAAGAGGGATGGAGGAGGTATTGGAGATTCAGAGGAGAGTATATGGGGATCCAGGGGAACAGAATTGAAGATTGAAATGTGCAGAAAGGAGAATCGGAATCAGGCTGAAGGAAAAACTCTCATGGGAATTCATTTGGAGAGAGCTGAAGTTTCCTGAACGAGTTGCTAATGTTTCACATCACATTATAAGTGTGCCCACAAAATTGTAGCAATGTTGGCAGAACAGTGTTTAGTGGTTCAAGAGGAGTGTGGGGGCCGGGGGTGTATGGAGTTCGCTGGTACTTAACGTAGCACGTATGAACTCCTGAGTTTGATCCCCAGTATGGAGGGAGGTTTCAGTTAATAATGTTCTCATGCGAGGGACATTCAGAGCACGAAGTTGCTGTAATCTCTGTACTTGGAAGATGAGGCAAAAACTCAGGAGTGGATGCCAACCCAAGCTGCAGAGTGAGACCCTGTGTCAGAGCAACAACAGAAGCATTTCTAGCAGTAGTGAATTTTATTGAAAACTAGATACACCTGTCAACTGACTGATAAACCAACCAGCATTTCAGAATGCAAGAGGAATCTCCACAAAGGGTACAAAAATGTAGTCCTGCCAAACTTCCTGAGCTACTTCCAAAGAAGGAATGAGACTCGCAGTAGTCAATAGGATGCTAGCTGAAAGTGGTTATGACTCATATTTCTGACTGACCTTTCAGTATTTACACAGGCCTGATAACCTGTGTGCCCTGACACAAAGCCACATAAACTCTCAGGACACAAAATGAGAAAAAAAGAAAAGGAATGGTTATTTCTTGGTGGGGAACAATTTAATGGTTTCTTCTTCCAAACCAAGGAATTAACTTTCACAAATTTTTTCTCCTGCTAATCTAAAGTTGGGAAGGAAGAAGCAATATGTTTTTGCTGTCCCTAAGACAAACAAACAAAAACATGGTCTCACTGTGGCTCTGGCTGTCCTGGAACTCACTATTTGTACCAGGCTAACCTCAAACTCAGGGATTCACCTGCCTCTGCCTTCTTGAGTGCTTAGTAGCTGTTTTGGCCATTCATTGATTCATTCATTCTTTTCGCTTACATTACATCCAAACCCTGCAATTTCCCCTCCATCCACTGCTCCTCCGTTTCCTTTCAGAAAAGAGCAGCTCCAGGGATATCAACCAAACAGGGCATAACAAGTTACAATAAGACTAGACACAAACCCTCATATCAAGGCCAGAAGAGGCAACCTGGTAGAAGGAAAACGGTCAGAGACACCCCCCACTTCCCCTGTTGGGAGTTCCACAAGAACACCAAGCTATACAACCATAAGGTGTTGGTTGTTTTTGCTCTTTTGGGGGACCCAACACATGGGTCCCCCAAATAAATCACACATGGAGGCTTATTCTTATGCATGCCCAGCCTTAGCTTTTTTCTTTCTTGCCAGCTTTCCTTAACTTTAATTTATCCCATCTACCTTTTGCCTCTGGGCTTTTTCCTTTTCTTCTGTATATCTTACTTTCACTCTTATTCTGGCTGGCTGTGTGGCTGTGTGGCTGGCCCCTAGCGTCCTTCTCTCCTTGTTCTCTTGCACTTCTTTTTCTCCCAGATTTCTCCTTCTATTTATTCTCTCTGCCTGCCAGCCCCGCCTGTCCTTTTTTCTGCCTTGCTATTGACTGATCAGCTCTTTATTAGACCATCAGGTGTTTTAGACAGGCAAAGTAATACAGCTTCACAGTATTAAACAAATGCAACATAAAAGAATGCAATACATCTTTGCATCATTAAATGCCCACAGCACAAACAAATGTAACACATCTTAAAATAATATTCTACAATAAAGTATATGTAGAGGACCTAGTTCAGATCCATACAGGGTCCATGATTGCCACTTCAGTCTCTGAACCCCATCAACCCACCTACAAAACCTTTGACCTGCAAATTGTCCTCCCTGTAAGTAAGATGTGTTGGGGAAATGGTGGCACACACAGAACTTGTGGGAGTGGTCAACCAATGACTGGTCCAACTTGAGGCCACCAGAGGGAGCCCAAACCTAACACTGCCTGGATAGCCCAGAGACCAAGGATAGTACCAAACATGGCTGTCTCCCCCCACCCCAACACAAAGTCAATGAAATTATTCCTAATAATAGTCTGTTTTGCCTTCTTAACAAACATAGTAAGCAGAGATCTTACTATGGGCAGTGTTTGATATTAATTTTGACCCCTTAACACCTGCCAGTATTCCCAGGACTCTGGCAACTTCCAGAGTGAATAGGATGCCCTAGAGATGCCATTGTCAACACCTAAAACTATAGAGCAATAAAAATAGTATTCTCTCTACTCTTCATAGACTGAGCCTTGCTATGCAGTCCTGCTTAGCCTGCTTAGTCCACTATTAGGCTGGACTGAAACTTGTGATCCTCCTCCCTCTGCCTAGGAATACAGGAGTGTACCCCCATGCCTGTCTTACCCTTTATAGTTCATATTTGGATGGATTCTTGTAACAGCCAATTTGCAAGGGAAAAACCTAAGTAATAGTATGTGTGTCTGTTGAGTTCCTGGAAATACCTAGGGAAAGATGAGGCACTTTCTCCTCCCTTCTTGGTCACTTGCTTTCTTTCTAGAATTTTATTTTGATTCATTTATGTTCCTGTGCATCTTCTAGTTATCTATTTTTTTTAACAAGATTTAATTTGCTTTATTTTTCTTGTATAAAAACCCCATTTGGTAACCACAGCTGGAGCCTGAGACCTCTGAATTGAGTCTCTGGTGTGGGTTTTCACAAGATGGTCAGTGAATTCCTGGTAAGGAGACTTAGTGAATAGTCTCTTTCCAGAGGTCAGGGGTCAAGTAGTTGTAGGTCTTGGAGATGGCATCAAAGGATGTATTAGTCAAGGTTCTCTAGAGGAACATAACTAATAGAATGAATATATATATTATAATACATATTCACTCTCTATATAGAATATATAAAGAAGATTTATATTATATAATTTATTATTACTGTAATTAATGAGGTAATTCCACGTAATTTATCTGGTAATCAAGAGAGGTTTATTTCTGGGATAACTTGCATTCATCCAATAGGGGTTGGTTACAGGATCAGGGAAAGATGAGGTACCATCCAGAAGAGAACTCTGGCTTGGTGTCCCATCCAGCTTCCAGGACCACGAGGTATTCAGAAGGGGCTAAGGGGCTCCCTCTCAGCCACGCCCCAGGGGCAGGTCATAGGCAGGTGTGGCAGTTACCTGCTGTGACTCTAGGGGCAGTGTTTCAAGATCAAAGCTGGAACAGCTACCCACTACAATTTATATTATGTTTAAAATAATATAAATATATTATTTATTATATATGCTAATATTTTATATTTATTTAATATTATATATAGGGGATTTATTAGAATGGCTTACAGGCAGTGGTTCAGCTAGTTCAACAATGGCTGTGTTAGTAGACATTCTTCCTCTTCAAAGTTATTTTCACAAAGTTCATTTATTAAAACTGTCTCAGGATGTTGTCCAGGCTAGCCTCCTGTGATCACACCTACATCTACCTTCCGAGTGCTAAAATTACAGATGGTGCCCACCAAGCCTAGCAATCAGAAACTTTTACCTTTATACATTATGTGCCTGCTAATATATAGAGAAAAACTTTCTCACAGTTGAATTTAATTTTATCTTATTTTTTGGTTGTTGTGTAGACAGGCTCTCTATAGCTTAGATTGCCCTTAACTTGCAGCAGCCTTGCCTCAGCCTCTTGAGTGATAGGACTACAGTTTGAGCCACCATATTTGGTTTCATGGTTTTGTTTTGTTTTTTTTTGAGGTAGGTGTGGATGTGGGTGTGGGTGTGGGTGTTTTGGCTGGCATGTACGTCTGTGTACCACATGCATGCCTGGTGTACACAGAGGCCAGAAGAGGGCTTCAAATTCCCTGGAACTGGAGTTATAAGCAGTTGTTAGTCATCATGTGGGTGCTATGACTTGAACTCAGGTCCTCCAGAAGAGCAACCAGTGCTTTTAACTGATGAGCCAACTCTCTAGTCACAAGAAGTTCATGTTTCTTAATCAATCCAAAACATAACAAGGCACTCTTAAGTTGGAAGTAATATTGTTGTTGGTTGTTTTTGTTCTTTTGGGGGGCCCACCACCCAGCTCTCGAATAAATCACACACAGAGGCTTATTCTTAATTATAAATCCATGGCCTTAACTTGGCTTGTTTCTTGCTAGCTTTTCTTAAATTAACCCATCTGTCTTTTGCCTCTGGGCTTTTACCTTTCTCTATTTCTGTATACCTTTCTTTATTTCTCCATTGTTGTCTAGCTGGGTGGCTAGCCCCCGATGTCCTCCTCCTTCTCTGGCTCCTTCTTCCTCTTTTTCCAGACTTCTCCTTCTATATATTCTCTCTGCCTGCCAGCCCTGCCTATCCTTTCTCCTGCCTTGCTATTGGCTGTTCAGTTCCTTATTAGACCATCAGGTATTTTAGACAGGCACAGTAACACAGCTTCACATAGTTAAACAAATATAACATAAAAGTCACATACCTTAAAACAAGATTCTACAACATAGTATAAATAACAAAGTAAGTTGATTTAAGTCACCCAACTTTTTTATTGATTAACCCACCCCCCCACCACCCGTGTGTGTTCTTGTCCATTGTTATATATCAGAATTTTTGTTTTAGACCAAGCATGAATAGCATAATAGCATATACCTGTAATTGTAGCACTTGGGGGGTGGAGGAGGACCAGGAATATGAGGTCATCTTCAGCTACACAGTGTTTGAGTCCAGTCTGGGCTCCGTGAAACCCTGCTTCAGAAAACAAACGAAAAACTGACCGGTTTTTGTAAACTGCTGTATAAATAGGGTCAAGGGCTACATCATGGGAGGAATTCACAGAGTTTTTGCTGTATTCTGGATGTGGATCTTCAAAAACTATTTGTCCTGCCTCTCAAATTCAAGCTATTACAATAGCAGTCTTCAGAGACCCTGATGACTGTAGTGTCATAAATAATTGCAGAGGGCTGGCTGTCCGGGCCGCATCCACCCACAAGCACAGGTCCCTCGCCGCTCGCTCTTCACCTCTCCACGCCCGCCACCAGTTCTCCATGGATGCCGATATCTCTGTGCTCTTTGTTGACAGCAGCTCCGGCAGTGCAAAACCGGCTTCGCAGGTGTTGATGCTCCCCCAGGCTATCTTCCCCTCCGTCTGGGCCACCCTAGGCACCGTGGCGTGATGGTGAGCATGGGCCAGAAGGACTCCTACGTGGGTAATGAGACCCAGAGCAAGAGAGGCAATTCTGACCCTGAAGTACCCTATTGAACACAGCATTGTCACCAACTGGGACGATATGGAGAAGATCTGGCACTACACCTTCTACAACCAGCTGCATGTGGCCCCTGAGGAGCACCCTGTGCTCTTCATCAAGGCCCCCTTAAACTCCAAGGCCAACCGTGAAAAGATGACCCAGATCATGTTTGAGACCTTTAACACCCCAGCCATGTACGTAACCATTCAGGCCGTGATGTCCCTGTATGCCTCTGTTGGAACCACTGGCATTGTGATGGACTCCAGAGATGGGGTCACCCACATTGTGCCCATCTATCAGGGCTATGCTCTCCCTCATGCCAGCCTGCGTCTGGACCTGGCTGGCCAGGACCTGACAGACTACCTCATGAAGATCCTAAGTGAGCGTTCCTACAGCTTCACCACCACAGCCAAGAGGGAAATCATACGTGACATCAAAGAGAAGCTGTGCTATGCTGCCCTATACTTCGAGCAAGAGATGGCCACTGCTGCAATGGCCAGGGCATCACTATTGGCAACGAGCAGTTCCGCTGCCCTGAGGCTCTTTTCCAGCCTTCCTTCCTAGGTATGGAATCCTGTGGCATCTAAGAAACTACATTCAATTCCATCATGAAGTGTGACATCGACATCCACAAGGACCTCTATGTCAACACAGTACTGTCTGGTGGCACCACCATGTATCCAGGCATTGCAGATCGAATGTAGAAGGAGATCACTGCTCTGGCTCCCAGCACCGTGAAGATCAAGATCACTGCTCCTCTTGAGCGCAAGTACTCTGTGTGGATCAGTGGCTCCATCTTGGCCTCACTTTGCACCTTCCAGCGGATGTGGGTCAGCAAGTAGGAATACTATGAGTCCAGCCCCTCTGGACTGCAAATGTACTGCAAATGCTTCTAGATGGACTGTTACTAAGCGCTGCGTTTTACACCCTTTCTTTGACAAAACCTAACTTGCGCAGAAAAAAAAATGAGACAACATTGGCATGGCTTTGTTTTTTTTTTTGTTTTTGGTTTTTGGTTTTGTTGTTGTTGTTAAGGGAAGAGGGGGTAGGCCCTGTCTCAACTTAGTGTGCCAGGCTTTGTTGACTACCCAAGGGAGGCCTTACCCCCTCTGAGGAGTGGATGGGGGTGGGAGATGAGGAGGGGTGGGAGAAGGGGAGAGAGGATGTGGGGACCTGCCCCACCAGGACATTAGGTCATCTGTGAAGAGGTGGCCTGGAACCGAGGAAAGGTAAGTGCTTGCCGCTGGCCTGTTTCCCAGCCTTCCTCTTACCCGAGACAATCAGACCCAGCCCAGCGGGGATCAAGTCAAGCAAGAACTCGTTTATTGATAAGCAGTAAGCCTCTTTTATACCAGAAAACCTCAGAACCCTAGGAGGGGTGAAGGAACCAACCAATCATTTTAAAGGTCACGCTATTTACAAGTTGTTTATGCCCTGACATCATCTAAATAACTTGAACTAACTTCCTTCCTCACCATTTGTATCTAATCTCCATACAAACAACCCAAGCTAACTTCCTCTCAGCCATCCTTTGTATCTACTCTGCATAAACAGTTTAAACTAACTACCTAAACTCCACATCATCCTTTGTATCTACTCTGTTCGTAAACAGCTTAAAGCTTAAGCTCTATTTGTCTAAATTTCTCTGGGCACCCTCTTTGCGTCCATGTATGCCCCACAAGAGGAGGAACTGGGGTTGGTATATAAAATGAAAAAAAAATTTAAATAAAAATTAAAAGGTTTTGGTTTTGGTTTTGGTTTTTTTTTTTTTTTTTTTTGGCGCTTTTGACTCAGGATTTAAAAACTGGAACCATGAAGGCGACAGCAGTCAGTTGGAGCAAGCATTCCCCAAAGTTGTAAGATGTGGCTGAAGACTTTGATTGTACATTGTTTTTGTTTTGTTTTTTCTTTTTTAATAGTCATTCTGAGTATCCATGAGATATATGGCTATATACAGGAAGTCCCTCACTCTCCCAAAAGCCACCCCATTCCCTGGAGGAGGTTGTGAAAGGTTTACAACAAGCCCCCACGGTCGAGCGTGTTCGCATATGCCTGGCGGACACTTCCGCATAGCCAGGTCCAGGTCAGGATAGCCATTTCTGGGTCAGAGCATCTCGCGTGACCAGGATGCCCGGCGGACCTGGACACTTCCGCCTAGCCAGTTCCAGGTCAAGATAGCCATTTCCCGGTCAGGACATCTCGCGTGACCAAGATCCATGACGTTCCATTGGCTACGTAGGCACGCCACATGGCCATGTGATCTACGCGCTTGCGTGTAGTAGTGATGCTGATCTGTCCACACCTAACCTTTAAAATCCGGCGCCGTGTTCCCGGTTCCTTCTTCTTCTCCACACACGTGTTTCCCGCAGGTCTGTTCACTCTCTGTCCCTTTATCTTTAATAAAACTGTTATTAGCGGATTCTGTCGTGTTTCGTGGCATTTCCTTGCAGGGTAAGAACACAGCGCAGCCGAAAAACTAACAGGGTGGCCAAGTCCACACCCGAGTCCACATCGGGGAGGTGACAACATTGCTTCTGTGTAAATTATGTACTGCAATTTTTTAAAAATCTTCTACCTTAATACTTTTTTTGTTTTGTTTTTATTTTTGAATGGTTAGCCACTGTAGTCCTCCTTTTCTTGTCCACCCAACTTGATGTATGAAGGCTTTGGTCGCCGTGGGAGTGGGTTGAGGTGTTGAGGCAGCCAGGGCTTGCCTGTACACTGACTTGAGACCAGTTTAATAAAAGTGCACACCTTACAAACAAACAAATAAATAATTGCAGAGACTTCTGGCTGGGTAGGGTGGCACATGCCTTTAATCCCAGCATCAGGGACATAAGCATGGCAGAACTTGAGAACAGTGGCAGAACAGAGTTCCAGGCCAGCCTGGTCTACATAGAGAGTTCCAGGCTAGCCAAAGCTACATAGTGAGACCCTGTCTCAAGAGAACAAAAAAGACCATTAAAAAAGAAATGTCTCAAAGTGGGTTGGGAGTATATCCCAGAGCTAGAGCACAAGGTTGGGGCTGGGAGAAAGGATATGAATATTTATGCCAGCCACACTGCCAGGACCCGGGAGGACAGCGGGAGCAAGCCTGAGTTGGTCTCTGCTCCACTCCAACTCACAGCTTAGAGGGCACCGATGAGAAGATGGGCAGTGTGGTACAATGATGGGGAGCTATGGACACTTGAAGGAAATCCACCCAACCCAGGCTTGGAGAGCAGAGACTTCCCGGAGGACTAGAAGCCAGTCAAAGACAAGCAGGGAAAACGACATGTTCACAGAACTGAGTGAGAAAAGCTGGAGAGGTGGATGGGAGCCTGGGTGTCGGGGGTGGGCTTTGTGAAGCTGGGAAGAGGAAAACACGGCTTCAGTGCTCCTGAGGGAGGGAGATCTTCGGAGTCTCCCCTGTCTCTCCTACATGGAACTAGTAGGAACTTGAACAAACCATCTTTGAGTATAAGCCTCAGTTTACTAGCAAAATGAGGACAGTACTCTAGGGATGCCAATATTATATAGGTTTGTGTTAGAGGACATAAAATACCTAATGTATGTGCTCAATAAGCAATTATTTCTACATTATTTCCTCTCATATGAAGCTGACATTTTGACTGTTAGATACTTGGTCTCACATATGATATGTATGTATATAATTATAATATACCATTGTTACATGTTATGTACAACCAGGTGCCACTACACTGTTGTATTGACCTTTTTACTCATACATTTTTAATCTTAGTTTGTTGGCTAAGAAAAAGACATTTTATATAGTTATAATCCTATCTGGCCTCCCTTTATTTTCGTAATTTGCTACCCTTGGCTTTAATACATTAAACACTACCATGCTGCCACAGAGACATTCTTCCCTCTTCTCCATCCTCTTTGTAACTTGCTGATTCTTGTGCCTTTCTGCTTAGACTCTAATTGCCACGACTTAGAAAAAGTGCGCCCTCTGGTGGTAATTTCTAATCACTACAAGCAAAACACCATGCTTTCGTTTCTGAGGTCTGTCGGTTCTTGCCTGAAGCTTTTTTTTTTTTTTTTTTTTTTTTTTTAATGTATGTGGGTGTTTTGCTTGCATGTAGGCATGTGCCTGGTGCCTGTGGAGACCATAAGTGTGTATCGGATTCCTGGACCTGGAATTATGGATGGTTATGAGCCGCCATTTGGGTCCTCTGGAAGAGCAGCCAGTGCTCCGAATCCTGCCTAAAGTTTTTTAAGCAGAGACCCTTTTCTTTAATATACATTGCTGTGGGATGTCATTCTGTACGCTGTGAATATGTGTTGCTCTGATTGGTTGATAAATAAAGCACTGGCCTATGGCAGGGCAGGATAAGGTTAGGCACTACATTCAGACTGAAGATGAGATGAAGTAAGGTGGAATCAGAGGAGACCCCAACTAACTGCCCAAGGAACAAGAAGATGCCAGCAGACTGGTAACGCATGGCCACGGGAAAACAGATTAATAGAAATTGGTTATAAGAGCTAGCTAACAAGAAGCCTGGCCCATAGGCCATACAGTTTGTAAATAATATAAGCCTTTGTGTGTTTACTTGGGACCAAGAGGCTGAGGGACCCGGGTGGGAGAGATTCGTCCCTACTGCGGGCCGGGCAGGAACGGAGAAGTTTCTCCTTCTGGCTATAATATATAAATGCTATTTTTAAACAAAGGGTTTCATTTTTGAAAATGGGTTTTATATAACAATATGGGAAAATTCAACTTGGGTCCAAAATAAAAAAAATAAGGGCTGGTGAGAGATAAATCAAGAGGTGCTTTTGTTGCCAAGCATGGTGACCCGAGTTTGACCAGTCCCCAGGTCCCAACTTCTGCAGATTGCCCTCTGACCTTCACATGTGCACTGTGGCATACACGCACCCCCCCCACACACACACATACACACACTATAATTTCACAATCACATAGCTATCATCAGAGTTTCCACAGTATCTGAGTTAGAAGAAGATTTTTCTACAATCACCCTAGCTATGGGCTTTGGTCCCACTCTACAACTTTCTAGCTCTGTGACTTTAGGTTAGCTATTCAGTTGTTCTTACACTCAGCTCAAGGATAACAAAAGAAAAGTCTCAATGGGTTGTTGGATCAGGCCCTCTGAATGGGTGAGACAGTTGATTGGCTTGATCTGTTTGGGAGGCATCCAGGCAGTGGCACCGGGTCCTGTGCTCATTACATGAGTGGGCTGTTTGAAACCTGGGGCCTATGCAGGGTCGCTTGGCTCGGCCTGGGAGGAGGGGACTGGACCTACCTGGACTGAGTCCACCAGGTTGATCTCAGTCTGCGGGGAAGGCTTTGCCCTGGAGGAGGTGGGAATGGGGGGTGGGCTGGGGGGAAGGTGAGGGGGGCGGGAGGGGGGGAGAACAAGGGAATCCGTGGCTGATATGTAGAACTGAATTGTATTGCAAAATAAAAATTAAAAAAAATGAAAAAAAATGCAATGAAAGGATGTACGAGGTGAAGGGTTTACAACACGCCCCCACGGTTGGGCGTGTTCGCATATGCCTGGCAGACACTTCCGCCTAGCCAGTTCCAGGTCAGGATAGCCATTTCCGGGTCAGGGCATCTCGCATGACCAGGATGCCCGGCAGACCTGGACACTTCCGCCTAGCCAGTTCCAGGTCAGGATAGCCATTTCCGGGTCAGGGCATCTCGCATGACCAGGATTCCCGGCGGACCTGGACACTTCCGCCTAGCCAGTTCCAGGTCAGGATAGCCATTTCCGGGTCAGGGCATCTCGTGTGACCAAGATCCATGACATTCCATTGGCTATGTAGGCACGCCACGTGGCCATGTGATCTACGCGCTTGCGTGCAGTAGTGACGCTGATCTGTTCACGCCCAGCCTTTAAAATCTGGCGCCGTGTTCCCGGTTCCTTCTTCTTCTCCACACACGTGTTTCCCGCAGGTCTGTTCACTCTCTGTCCCTTTATCTTTAATAAAACTGTTATTAGCGGATTCTGTCGTGTTTCGTGACATTTCCGTGCAGGGTAAGAACACAGCGCAGCCGAAAAACTAACATGAGGTGCTTGCCTCATCACAAGCACTCAATCAGTGTCTGTTACTATTGCTGCTGCTGTTAAAAGATTATGTTGATGGCCGGGGCGGTGGTGGCGGCGCACGCCTTTAATCCCAGCACTCAGGAGGCAGAGCCAGGTGAATCTCTGTGAGTTCGAGGCTAGCCTGATCTACAGAGCAAGATCAGGACAGCCACCAAAACTACACAGATAAACCCTGTCTCGAAAAAACAAACAAACAAACAAAAATAACAAAGCAAAAATGAAACAATCCACAAAAATACCATGGAGTTCCTTTTGTGTTGGACTACTGTGGTTAATGGCGCCTGCCCTGAAGTATGGTTGATAAACCCGGTGAGACTTCAGTGGAGAAAACCTATTTTCCCTTTGCCAGGGGCTATTAATTGCAGATAGTTTCTTTATTAAGGGTGGCAGCCTGTGTCCACTTCCTCCTCCCAGTGCTGGGACCCCATCTCTCTTGAAGCTGTGCAGATCACGTGCATTGCCACAATCTCTGTGCATTCAAATGTGTATCAGTCATTTTGTGTCTGGAAGACACTGTTTTCCTTAGAGTCATCCATTCCCTTTGGCTCTTCCACTCTTTCTGCTTCCTCTTCGGCATAGCTCTCTGAGCCCTGGGGAGTCTGATGAAGATGTCCCATTTATGACTGAGTGTTCCAAAGTCTCCCACTCTCTGCACATTGTACAGTTATGGTTTCTGTGTTAATTTCTATCTACAAGAGGAACTTTTCTGATGTGGGTTTATCCCTATCAGATAGATATACAATTGGTAAAGTTCTTTTTGAATTCTGTAGAGTGCTGCTTTGCTCTAAGGATGGTGTCCTTTGCCATACAGAAGCTTTTCGGTTTCATGTGGTCCCATTTATTGACTGTTAGTGTCTATGTTGTTGGTGTCCGGTTCAGAAAGTCTTCTGTGCCAATGAGTTGGAGCCTATTCCCCCACTTCTATTAGATTCCGGGTATCTGGTCTTATGTTGAGGTCTTTGATCATTTGGACTTGGGTTTTGTGCAGTGTGGTAGGTAAGGATCTATTTGCATTCTTCTACATGCTGACATCCAGTTTGACCAGCACCATTTGTTGAAGATCTTTTTTTCTCTGTGTGTACTTCTGGCTTCTTTATAAAAATAAAACAGGTGTCCAAGATGAATGTACTGATGCACGTCTTTAATCCCAGCACTTGGGAGCAGAAGCAGGCAATTTCTATGAGTTTGAGGCCAATCTGGTCTACAGAGCAAGTTCCAGGACAACCAGGGCTACCCAGAGAGACCCTGTCTCAAAACAAAACAAAACACAACAACAAAAATCAGGTGTCCAAGCTAGATGTAGTGGTACATGCCTTTAATTCCAGCACTTGGGAGACAGGGGCAGTCAGATCTCTGTGAGTTCGAGGCCAGCATGGTCTACATAGTCAGTTCCAGAACAGCCAGGGCCACAAAGAGAAACCCCGCCTCAAAAACACCAAAAATAGGGGCTGGAGAGATGGCTTAGCGGTTAAGAGCACTGACTGCTCTTCCAAAGGACCGGGGTTCAATTCCCAGCACCCATATAGCAGCTCACAATTCTCTGTAACTCCAGGTCCAGGGAACCAGGGGACCCTCACACAGACATACACACAGACATACACACAGACAAAGCACCCATACACATAAAATAAGAATAAATAGATTAGGGCTGGAGAGATGGCTCAGAGGTTAAGAGCACTGGCTGCTCTTCCAGAGGTCCTGAGTTCAGTTCCCAGCAACCACATGGTGGCTCACAACCATCTGTAATGAGATCTGGTGCCCTTTTCTGGTCATACATGCTGTATACAAAATAAGTAAATAAATCTTTAAAAAAAAAAGAATAAATAGATTATTTTAAAAAACCACCAAAAATATATATCAGGTATCCATAAGCATGTGGATTTATGTCTGGGTCTTCAATTTCATTCCATTAATCAATGTGCCCATTTTATACCAGTACCATGCTGTTTTTGTTACTATTCAGCTCTCTATTATTTTGAGAAGTGCATCTAATTGCCCAGGGTGGCCTTGAACTCACTCCATAGTCTAGGTAGGCTTTGAACTTATGCTCTTCCTGTCTCAGTCTCCTGTGTATCTGGGGTTACAGGCCTGTACTATTGGACCTGGCTTGTTAATTATTTGTTTTGAGGTTATTTGTTCTTACTGGAGTGAAATGCAGCTTCTTCTTCTTCTTCTTCTTCTTCTTCTTATTATTATTATTATTATTATTGGATCTCTCTATGTAGCCCTGCTTGTCTTGAAATTCTGTGTGTAGAACAGGCTGGCCTCAAACTCACAGAGATCCATTTGCCTTTGCCTCCAGAGTAGCGGGAATTAAGGCATGTACTACCATGCCCAGCTGAACTAAAAGCATTCAAATGCTGTCAGATGTTTCACCTTTAGCAAAAGGAGAATCCAAACATGGTGGCACACACCTTTAATCCCTGCACTAGGGAGGCAGTCTGATATCTCAGTGACTTGAGGGTCAGTCTGGTCTACACATCGAGTTCCAGGCCAGCCAGTACTAGATAGTGAGACCCTGTTTCACACAAAGAAACAAACAAAACCAAGAGAAAATTATCAGTCTAGAGTTATCTTTAAATTAATTTTTAATATGTATGATATGTAATACCATAGCATTGTATAGATTGATGGCTTCTTGTATCATATTGGTACATACTATTACATCTAAATCAGGCTAAGCACATCTGTCTCCTTCGTGACAGTATTCGTCTAGCATTCTGACATGGATGGTGCGTTATTGGTGTAGACAGTTACCCTGTTGAACAACAGCAAACCAGAACCTCTTGCTCCTTCCTATTACTCATTGATCTGCATTTCTCATTCCAACCCACATCCTTTGCTCTCGTCAGCCTTTAGAAAACACCATTCTACTCTCAACCTCCTCCAGGTCAGCATTTTATTTATTAATTTTTAAAAAGTGTTTTTAAAATTATATATATATAATATATTATATATTATAATATATATATATGACTGTTTTGCCTGCATGTATGTGTGAGGTTGGTGCCTGACTGAGGAGGCCAGAAAAGGGCATCTGGTCCCTTGGAACTGGAGTTGCAGGTGGTTGTGACCCAACATGTAGATGCTGAGAATCAAACGTGGGTCCTCTGGAAGAGCAGCTAAGCTATGCTTTGTAGAGTCTTCATATGAGGGACATCAGACAGTGTTTATTTTCCTGTCTCTGGCTTAGTCCCTTACTTCCTTAGTTCCATCTTCAGTTTCATCCATGTGGTCATGAATAAAAAGGTTACTAAAAATTAAAATTGAGAAGTAGATGAAATGATTGGAGCGTTGTCAGTTTAACTTTAGTTTAACCTGAAGACATTGATGTGAGGTTTTCATTACACTGTTTTGGAACTAGCACTTTAACAATTACTCTTCCAAAATAAGAGTCCAAGGCCAACCTGAGCTACATAATGAGACTCTGTCAAAAAAGAAAGGAAGAAAGGAAGAAAGAAGGAAGGAAGGAAGGAAGGAAGGAAGGAAGGAAGGAAGGAAGAAAAAGAAAAGAGCATGGTGAGCTTGGAACAATCATTTGATATGAGAGAATTCATGCATCTAAACCTGCAACCTGGAGCACATTCTTGAAATAGCCACTGATTTGTGACCTAAATCTTGATTATACTTTTTAGCAGATTGATATGTTCTGGGTTTTCTGTGATCATTTTTATCACGGTGGCCCCCTTGAATGGAAGACATCAATAGACATCTTATAAGTTACATACAGATCATCAAATTCAGCCCAGTAAAAAACGTACTTTCTTTTTGGGGTGGTTCAAGACACAGTTTCTGTGTGTAGCCCTGGCTGTACTGAAACTTGCTCTGTAGACCAGGCTGGCCTTGAACTCACAGAGATCCGCCTGCCACTGCCTCCTGAGTGCTGGGATTAAAGGCATGTGCCACCACTGCCAGGCAAGAATGTACTTTCATTTATTTGAGATCATTACTATTAAGGTGATTTATTACAATTTTTTTTGTGGGGGGTTTGGTTTTTGGTTTTTCAAGACAGGGTTTCCCTGTGTAGCTTTGTGCCTTTCCTGGAACTCACTTGGTAGCCCAGGCTGGCCTCAAACTCACAGAGATTTGCCTGCCTCTGCCTCCCGAGTGCTGGGATTAAAGGCGTGTACCACCATCGCCTGGCTACAATTTTTTTTTTAAAAAGCATCAACTAGTAAAAATAAGTAAGCGTACATTTGCACCACAAGTAAATTACACAACCACTGACTATTTCAAGAACATTCAGACCACTTCCTGTACATTCTGAGGCTTCTCACACATATTTCATGTACAGCTGACCTGCAAATTTTCAAGTTTTCCATTGGTCTTAACTAACCTGACTGCTTTTGAAAGTCACATTTAGAACTAGCCAGTGATTCTCAACCTTCCTAATGCTGCCACCCTTTAATACAGTTCCTCATGCTGTGGTGACCCCCAGCCATAAAACTGCTACTTCATAACTGTAATTTTGCTATTGTTGTGAATCACAACGCAAATATCTAATATGCAGGAGATTTGATACGTTCCTCCTGTGGGGGTTATGACCCACAGGTTGAGAACCACTAGGATCTAAGCCAAGGAACAACTGACCAGTACACCAAGCAGTGCCAGCCTTTAATCTTAGCACTAGGGAGGCTGAGGCTGGTGGAGCTATGTGAATTCAAGCACAACCTGGTCTACATAGCAAATTCCAGGCCAGACAGGGCTACATAGCGAGACAAAAACACAGCAACAACAAAAAATGCCGTAAAACATACCTATGGTTTTCACTGGTGACCATGTTACAGGTGCTCACTAAGTCTGCTGAGGCTTGTGTCTACTATATTCATGATTTAAGGAAGTCATGAACTTTGGTTGGAGATTAGTTTAGATCAGTGATTCTCAACCTGTGGGTCGAGACACCTATGGGGGTCGAACAACCCTTTCACAGGGGTCGTATATCAGATATCCTGCATATCAGATATTTACATTACAATTCATAACAGCAGCAGAATTACAGTTATGAAGAAACAACAAAAATAATTTTATGGTTGGGAGTCACCACAGCATGAGGAACTGTATTAAAGGGTCACAGCATTTGGAAGGGTGAGAACCACTGGTTTAGATGATTGTGCTCTGTTTTTCCTGTCCCACTGTGTGCATCCCCTGAATTCTATCTCTGGACCCTGAGAGAGGCCACATTATTTCTGTTACGCAGGGTTCCACTCAGATTGCCCTTTCTTTATTGTGTCTCCTCAGCACTTAATGGATGACTCATTCTGACTGTGCTGGGCGGTGGTGGCGCACTCCTTTAATCCCAGCACTTGGGAGGCAGAGCCAGGCGGATCTCTGTGAGTTCGAGGCCAGCCTGGACTACCAAGTGAGTTCCAAGAAAGGCGCAAAGCTACACAGAGAAACCCTGCCTCGAAAAACCAAAAGAAAAAAGAACTGACTCGTGCACATATCTTGATGGCATGTGCCATCGGTTCCCTTCTTAATGAGCTTGCCATTTCTGTTATCTGAGTCTTCCATGGGAGAGTGCTGACTGGCACATTCCCTCCGCCAGTTTGCAACAGTGAGAGTTCTCCATCTTGCCCTGTGGAGGGTAATCTATGTCCTTTGCTAATCTACCCTTGGTTGGGTTCTCAAGTGGACCTTGCAGAAGAAGCAGTGGCGATGCTCGGGAAGCATACTCAACCTCCGGAGATTCTGCTGAGTATGTGGAAGGGCATGGTGGCTAACAAGCATTTTTAAACAGGCACCATTCAGGAACTGAGGGTGACAGTGTGTCAGCTCACAGGAGCCACTCAAACGGCAACACTCAGCTACACTGTCCTGGAGGTTTGGTCCACGCCTTGCTGATCGGTGATGAAGTTCAGCTTTTTCTTTTGCGTCATCTGCCTTCCCACCTCTTCCTTTCACAGTGACTAATCTCTAAACGCACACACTTCACACCTCCACTTCCACCTTAGTGTCTGCTTTTGCAAAGCCCAACTTCTGACAAGCCACATCCTGACCTTTTAGGAATGTCTTAGTTACTTTTCTAAGTGCTGAGAGAAAACACTGTGGCCAAGGTAGCTTCTAAAAGAAAGCATTGAATTTCGGGCTCACAGTTCTAGAAGGTTTATCCATGACCATGATTGGCATGGAGCATAGCAGCAGGCAGGCAGACATGGCACTGGAGCAGTAGCTGAGAGTTCACATCTGATCCGACAGCACAGGGCAGAGAGAGAACAAACTGGAAATGGCATGGGTTTTTGAATCCCCAGAGCCCACCCCATTGACACACCTCCTTCAACAAGGCCACACCTACTAATCCTTCCCAAATAGCTCCACCAACGGGGGACCAAATATTCATTCATATGTGGTTCATTCTCATTCAGACCCCCACAAGGAACTAGACTTAAACATCTGGAGTCCAGAATGCCACTTCTAGGCAAGCTTAATGCTTCCCTGTAACTCAGTGCCAGGAAGTCAGGTCTCCCACACCAAACTATACTTGGTAAAGATCCCAAAACAACAAGAAAGTCTACATTTGTTGAGCTGGAGAACACAGAGCAGGGAAAGCTTCATGAAGTGGGCTGGATGAGGAGGGAGCACTCAAGAGGGATAAGAGCTAATACCAGCTGGGTGGTGGTGGCTCACACCTTTAATCCCAGCACTCGGGAGGCAGAGCCAGGCGGGTCTCTGTGAGTTCGAGGCCAGCCTGGGCTACCAAGTGAGTTCCAGGAAAGGTGCAAAGCTACACAGAGAAACCCTGTCTCAAAAAAACCAAAAAAAAAAAAAAAAAACAAAAACAAAAAAACTAATACCAGCTCAGCCTTATATCTCAGGCACTCTGCCAGGAACTTTACCTTCTTCCTTTCATTTATACTGTCTGCTCACAACGATATTACGAGATAGATGGTTCTGCCACCTATAATAACGACAAAATAAAATAAGTACCACTGATTTCATAGTACTATGTATCAGGTACTGTTCAGACCTATTATCATCACTATTATCTTATTTGACTCTTGAGTGTCCTCAAAGCTGGGGAAACTAACTCTGATGACACTCACCAGGAAACCCACCCCCCCCACCCTCACTTTATCTATCACTAGGGTCAATGGAATTCACCTAAGATCCACTTTGATGATCCTTATTCTCTTAGCAATTCTACACACAAACATATTATGAGACAGCAGCCCATATTTGAGGCCCAACTAAGAGTGAAGGCACCAACCAAAGAATCCATCCTTCACTGCCTTCTCTCCTGACACTGGCTCACTCAAGAACTCCCTAAGGAACAGAGGCTTGGATGGAATAAATGACTAATCTCATCATTCTCGCGGTTGGCAATGGTTAAGGGATGTAGTTTGGATTCAGATCTGTGGAAGCCTGGAGACTTGGCCAGGGATTCTTTTTATTTTTTTATTTTTATTTATTTATTTTTATTTATTAAGGAATTTTCTACTCACTCCTCATGCTATCCACAGACCCCCCTTCCTCCCTCCTCCCACCCCCAGCCCTCTTTCCCAAGCCACCCCACATCCCCACATCCCCCAAATTGAGGTTTCCCATGGGGAGTCAGCAGAGCCCAGCACACTGAGCCTAGGCAGGTCCAAGCCCCTTCCCACTGCATCAAGGCTGTGCAAGGTGTCACACCACAGGCACTGGATTCCCAAAAGCCTGCCCATGCACCAGGGACAGATCCTGATCCCCCTTTGGCCAGGGATTCTTACTTCTACATTGTGTTACTGCCTACCTGTTTGTAATAGGTTTTTGTTTGGTTGTTTTGAGACAGGTTCTTAGGTAGCCCTGTCTTGCCTTGAACTTGCTATGTAGCTGAGGGTGGCTTTGAATTTCTCTTCCTGCCTCTACCTTCTGAGTGCTGCGATGGTAGGCATGAGCCACCGTGCCCACTGTATGCAGTGCTGGAGGTCAATCCAGGCCTTCATGAATGCTAGGCAAGCATTCTGCCAACTGGGCTAATCTCCAGACTAATGGTTTACTCTTTTTCCCCCTTTCCTTCTTGTCATTCTGGTTATTTTCTTTGGGGGCGGAAGGTTGTTAATGGTGATCACTAATGGCATCTCTAACCTGAGTTGGCCTTAACTTGGGATCCTCTTGCTTCTGTCTTCTGAGCGCTGGCAGTAACAAGCATGTGACACCACCTGCAGTGTCTTTCTTTCTACTGAGGCATGTTGACAATGTGTTTTCTTTGATATCACATCTATCAACATAAAAACACGGCTCTCAGCTCAAAGGAAACAAGAGACAGTTTATTCTGGAGACAAATAGGAACCAGCACAGCCCCAGCACACAGATTCAGGTTGCTCCAAATATCATTTTAACACACAGTAAGTTTTGTGAAGTGTTTATACTGGCAAATAAAACCATAAATCAAGATACTTTTAGAAGACAATGGTGGAAATACCAGCTAGGCAGAATACTGGTTCTCTCTGACAACATTCTTCATGTTGGGGTTGGTGGAAGCTAGTGATCTAAGTTAATACACCCTCAAAGGCTTCATATGATAGTCAAGGATGTTGACATAGCTGGGCAATGGATAGCTATTAAAGGAACTCAAGAGAGTTTGGTTCTGGGTTTGCAAAATTTCATCTCTCCATAATCACGATGTTATAATCCCTCAACCTTGTAGCTGTACACAGATGTACCCCCCCCACACTTCAGTTTTCATAACAGTAACAAATAAAACATTAATGTAATATCCTAATGAAAAACTATGTGGGCTGGAGAGATGGCTCGGCCGTTAAGAGCACTGGCTGCTCTTCCAAAGGACCTGGGTTCAATTCCCAGCACCTACATGACAGCTCACAACTGTCTGTAACTCCAGTTCCAGGGGATCTGACACCCTTACACAGATGCACCAGTGCAAATAAATTATTTTAAAAAAAAAAAAAAAACTTAAAAATATATAGAAAATGAAAAACTCTGCAAGTAAAACCATGTTCCTCTATTTATAGAAACTCAAGGTTTTAAAGTAAACAAATTACTCAATGAAAAGAAAAATAGACGTGATTTTAAAAGAGAAAGAGAGACATATTATGGCATCTTTTTAGTTACTTAGAAGCTAGGGTGATATTTGTTATCGAATTCCGGGAGTGTGGTTTTTGAAGCTAGCTTTGTTGACATGTAAATTACACATATTTCGAGTATATAGTTTGGTAAGTTTTGAAAGAAATTAGGTGCAGAAAACGATGGTGATGTCTCTGTGGATCCACCCAAATCATGTGCCAAGCCAGAACTTAAGCTGGGCTTCCGGGCATGCTCATGCTTGCATACCGGATGCTGGTTGAGTAGGTACGCCGAAGACTTCAAAAGCATCTTCTGCCAGTAAAGCCAGGAGCACTAACTTTAGACCTAAGGACAGCCCTTTTTCCGAAAAGGCCATAATTAACTGGTAGGGCTTGAATGCCGCTCTTGGCGCCAATGCCAAGAATAAAGCAACATCCCACTGTAAAAACAAACTGCATTTAAAACCTAGGCCTGCAGGGGGAGAAAGCTCCTGGAAGAATGCCTAAGAAGGCAGCGGAGCACAGGGAGACATTCGCTCAAAGTACAATAGTCCCTTCTGCTGAACTAAGTTGTTTTGACTGTTGGCAGTACCCACAGGGGCGGGTAATGATCTGGAACGCAAGAGACACAAGAAGCCAACGCTTCCTCTGCGGCTTCTGCGCCCCACCGCTTGCAAAGGCATCCCACATTCCTTTAAGGCGCGCCACCCTCAGCCTGGGTTCCGCTCCAGGGGACAAAGCAAAAAACACTCTGAACCCTACATCCCCGCCCTTAATAGTAGCTAGAGGGAGTGGAGGCGGCGGCAGGCTGTGTCCGCTTAAGCTTAAGTTTTCGTTTTTTAACCAACTATTCACGTGATTGTCCGGTTCCTGACTCAGCGATTTCTTGGAACCGCCGCCTTTAATTCCTTGGTTTGTCATCACCGCCTTCCTCTTTTTCTTTTACGGTCCTTTTGAACCTTTGAAAAGGAACTTTCTTTTTTTTTTTTTTTTTTTTTTTTTGGTTTTTCGAGACAGGGTTTCTCTGTGTAGCTTTGCGCCTTTCCTGGAACTCGCTTTGGAGACCAGGCTGGCCTCGAACTCACAGAGATCCTCCTGCCTCTGCCTCCCAAGTGCTGGGATTGAAGGCGTGCGCCACCACCGCCCTGCTGAAAAGGAACTTTCTTATTCGACACAAACTACAAATAACTTGGAAGTTTAAAAAAATAAAAGTCAAGACTTGAAAGGCAGGAGTGGTCACTGCGTCTGCAGGTTTAGGATCCCGAGTTGGAGGCGAGCCTAGGACACACAGTGAGACCCTGTCTGAAAAACGGGAATCAAGACTATTTTAAAACCAAGCTAGCTAACTCTTTTAGCCCAACTTATTTCAGGCCCACAAAAAGATAAGAGTTTTAAAATAACTATGTGGCTGATTTCCCAGGGAAGCAACGGCTACACATTTTCTTACTTTTCTATCTTAATTCGGGATTATTATAGATTGCTCTTGCTTTCTTCTCTTTTTGTTAATGAATAAAAATATCTACTTATTAATATATAAATTGATCATTATAGTTTATAATGTATAATATAGTTTGATATGTGGTTGCTTAAATATTTATTTTTATTATTTTAATTATGTGTATAAGTGTCTACAGGCATATGTGTACAGGTGCCTGAGGGGGCGGATCCCCCTGGAGTTGGAGTTAACAGATGGTTGTGGCAAAGGACATGGGTGCTGGGAACCTAACATGGGTCCTCTGGAAAAGCAATAAGTGCTTTTAGGCACAAGCCATCTCTCCAGCCCCAATGGCTACTTTTTTTTTTTGAAATGGCAAAATCAAGCTAATGAACATATGCATGATCTATCATTCTTATTTTCTGTGATGAGAACACAAAATCTGCTTTCAGCAATTGAGGGTCGTAAAATATAGTTATCAAATCTTGTCACTATGATGTACACTATCTACAGACCTATTCTTAACCCAATTGAAGAATTACATAAAGATTTGGTAAGAAATAAAGTGTAGTTGTGGACACTTGTAATGCCTGGCGAGGCATGGGCATTAAGCGCCTGGAATTAATTCAAGGCTGGTTTGTGTTATATAGCCAGATTGCAACTGCCCTCCCTGCAGACATTTTAAGAGATTTGATAAACAGGTCTGGAGAGATGGCTCAGAGGTTAAGAGCACTGGCTGCTCTTCCAGAGGTCCTGAGTTCAATTCCCAGCAACCACATGGTGGCTCACAACCATCTGTAATGAGATCTGGTGCCTCTTCTGGCCTACAGGGATACATACAGACAGAACACTGTATACATAATAAATAAATAAATCTTAAAAAAAAGAGATTTGATAAACAATTATCTTGAGACTTTTTTCTCCTTCTCCTTACAGTTCTTTAGAAATAGATTTTTTACAAATCAAACTTTGGCTTTTGCTTTTAAAAGTTTATTCTTAAGTTACGTATATATGTGCTTCTGTGTGTAGATATGTGTACATGAATGCAAGTGTCCATGGAAGCCAGAAGAGGGTGTCAGATCCCCTGGAGCTGGAGTCATGGGCAGTTTTGTTTGTTTTGAGACAGGGTCTTTCTTTATAGCCTTGGCTGTCCTGGAACTTACTATGTAGACCAGGCTGGTCTCAAACTCACAAAGACCTTCTGCCTCCTGAGAGCTGGGATTAAAGGCATGCACCTCCACGTCCATTTTACAGGCAGTTATGAGACATCTGACAGAGGTGCTGAGAACAGAACCTGGGTCCTCTGGAAGAGCAGTCAGTGCTCTTAACTGCTGAGTCCTCCCTCCAGCCCCTAAAAGTTTGTTTTCATCTTTACATGCTTATTATTGAAAATATGGACAATTGGGCAACTCAAAAGACGGAATGGAGAGCATTTTTAATCTCTGTACTTGGAAATAATCTGTTAATAATTTGATATTTTCCATTTTTTGTTACAGACTTTTAAGAAATAATTGTCAGGGCTAAAGAGGTAACTCAGTAGTTAAGAGCACTGACTGCTCTTCCAGACGACCCAGGTTCAATTCCCAGCACCGACATGGCAGCTCACAACTGTCTGTAACTCCAGTTCCAGGGGATCTAATACCCTTATATATACATACTTGGCAGGCAAAACTACAGTGCACATAAAATTAAAAAATAAGCTGGGTAGTGGTGCCGCACACCTTTAATCCCAGCACTTGGGAGGCAGAGGCAGGCGGATCTCTGTGAGTTGGAGGCCAGCCTGGTCTACAAATTGAGTTCCAGGACAGCCAGGGCTACAATACAAAGAAACCCTGTCTCAAAAAACCAAACCAAAATTAAATTAAATTAAATTAATTCTATATAAAAAGAAATTGTCACTAAACAATTTTGTTTCTAAAATATTTCTCCTCATCACAAGCACATTTTCCAACTTTACTGAAAACTTATTTTATTTTAGCGGTACTGAGAGAACTGAACCCAAAGTTTCTCTCACATGGTAGGCAAGTGCTCCACAACTGAGGTACAGCTTATCCCCCCACATGTAACTTAATAGCCACTTCATGGTCCGTTTTAGGAGTTGAATATGGATCATATAAGCCCAGTTTCTCCATTTTGGGGTGTGTGTGTGTGTGTGTGTTTCATTTGAACAAGCTGAGAAAACTAGCCCTGTAGTGGATTCTTTCTATGAAGTGAGGCATCCTTTGAAATGCTAATAGCCACTCCCTAACCAATCTATGTTTATAAGTATGCATTCGCATTTATTAGAGTCAAGTTCGTTTGAACACCTAAGCCTTACTTTTGAACACTGAGACTTTTATGAAGTGTTCCTTCAAATATAGGTTAAAAAAAAAACACACACACACACACACACACAACCAGCCTGGGCTACATAGTGAGTCTCAGTCCAGCCTGGGCTACATAGAGAGACCCTGTCTCATAACCTAAACAAACAACCCACAAAATTATTTTCCTAAATAATTTCTTTTGTATTTGTCCACAGGGATTCAACAATGTACATATACGTATGCTTCCATAAATACCCAGATTGTGTGAAAGAATGATGTAACACCCTTCGCACTGAGTAGTGAAGATGAACTTGGAAAGAACAGGTGTCCATTAGAATAGCAATTAAGGTAGGGACACAGGGAGAAAGGGCTGGGCATCTCAGAAGTTGAGTAAAAATTAAAGACAGGCAGTATACTTGCCTCCAAGTGTTTATAGCTCAGGTTAGCCAAAATGTAATCAGATATGTATGTAATATTTGGACAGGCATATTTTAAACCACACATTGTCTTGCTTCTTCTATAGCCCTACCCTAGGATCTAGTCTAATATAGGCAGAGGAGAAAGATTGATTTCGTCAATATTTTCTGAGGACTAGTTACTTAGCATGCATTATTCTTGGTTCTTTACATTAATATTAGTAAAAATAAAAGACATAAATCCCTTCACTTTGGGCATTAATTTTTTTTTCCCAGATGGGGTTTCTCTGTGTAGCTTTGGAGCCTTTCCTGGAACTCACTCTGTAGACCAAGCTGGCCTCGAACTCACAAAGATCCGTCTGGCTCTGCCTCCAGAGTGCTGGGATTAAAGGTGTGCACCACCACCACCACCACCACCACCACCACCACCACCACCACCTGGCTGGGCATTAATGTTTTAATGAGGGAAGATATACTAAATTTGAAACAGTGTTATTTTATGTTAGAAGGAGGTAAGTGCTATGAAAAATAGGATGGGAATGGGAATTTGAATGTGTGTGTGTTTGTGTGTTATGGGCTCAGCATTAAATAGAAAGTGACAGTGGGCTCTGGGACCTGGGTTCAATCCCCAGCACCCACATGGTGGCTCATAACCATCCATAACTCCAGTTCCAGGGGATCCGATGCTTCCTCCCCCTCAGCCTCCCTGGGCATGAGGCACACACATGGAGCACACACATGCATGCAGAAAAACATGTATACACTGAAAATAAATAAATTTCCCCCCCAAAAAAAAATCTAGGAAAGGGACGATTAAACAATTAAATTAAACAATTTAATTAAAACAATTAAACAAAATATATGGAAACAATTAAACAAAATCTAGGAAAGGGACGATTAAACAATTAAATTAAACAATTTAATTAAAACAATTAAACAAAATATATGAAGGGAGAATGCCCCAGACTGACAAAAGAACCAAGGTCTTGAAGAACAGCAGGGAAGCTGCTGACAGAGAGGAGCCAAGCTGCTTGAATCAACAAATGGTAGAAGCCCAGAGCTCAGGAGGCTGAGGCAGGAGAAACGCCAGTTTGAGGTTAGTTAGCCAGAGATAGACAAGGAAAGTCTGTCTTTAAATAAACAAATGGATAAGTAAACGGTAGCAAGATTTTAGCTCCACCTCCACTGCTGACTGAACTTCAGGATACTGGAGTAGCTGCTGAGCCCGGCAGAAGTTACTAGAAGACGTGTCTAAGTGGCTTCCTAGAACTTGAGTCACAGAAGGTAGCACTGTGCTCTAAAATGGAGCCAGGGCCCCCACATGCCCAGAGTCACTGTCCAGACTTGCAGGCTCCAGGAGGGAGAGAAGTGTAAGTCCTGAGACGACTGAGAAGACCAGCATGTGCCGATACCCCGTGACTGGGTTTGGTTTTCCTCGTTGGCTGCATCCCTCTGCTTTCCCTTCCCTCCTCACCTCACCTCTTCCCTCCACTCCCTGATTCCTCTACCTTTTGATTCCGTCTCTCCTCTATTCTAGCTACCACCCCTACCCAATCCCCCTCCCTTCCTCTTCTCTCTTCCCCCTGCCCCATATCCCCCCATAGCACTTCCTGTCCTCTCCCCTCTACTCCTCTCCCCTCCCTGCATTTCCATTCTACATTACCACCCCCTGCACCACCAACACTGCCTCCACCTTCCACCTCCACTCCCTCCTCCCCTCCTTCCTCTGGCCTTTCATCACCCCTCCTCTCTACCAGCCCCTCTTTACCTCTTCTGCCCCTTTTCCTCATCTGTCCTCTACCTACCTCCTCCCATCCTCTCCCCCCTTACCCTCCCATCTCACCTCCCGATCTCTATGGCTCCCACTCTCTTTTGCTACCCTACCCTTTCCATATACCACCCATACCCTTCCTGCGACTCCTCCCTTCCTCTCCAGTCCTCCTCTCTCCCCTGTTCCACACCATCCTCCACCTTCCTGCTATCACTATACAGCTCTCCTACCTTCTCCCCCTCTATTTCCTCACCTCTTGCCCATTCCCTCTCCCTTCCACTCGCCTCACCTCTGCTTCTCCCTTCCCCTTCACTCCTGTCCCCCATTCTTCCTCCTTTCCCTCTACTCCTCCCCTGTCCTTTGCCCTTCTCCCCTCTCCTCCCCCCATCCCCGGCCCTCTCAATCCCTTCTCCCCACTCCTCTCCCTCCCTCTCTTCCCCACGTTGATATTGCCTTCCACCTCCCTCTCTTCTCCTCACTTGGTACCCCCAACATCCGCCTCTTCTCTTCCACCATCCATCCCTTCTGGATTTTTTGTTAAGTAAAAGAAAAGAAAGAAGAGAGAGGACAAAAATATAAATATCTCTCTTTCTAGTCACCATGTTCTAAATGTTAATTTCCAAGGTAAAATTATCAAAGACCAACTGCTTTCCCCCTAAATGGCACACATTTCTTTTTCTTTTTCTGATTCACCAAGTTAGCACGTATGGGGTGGCTTAAAACAATACAAACGTATTGTGGTACCATTCTGGAGGTCCACTGACCTAAAAAGGTGTCAGCAGGCTGGCATTTCTTCTGGAGGTTCTTGGGGAGACTCTGCCATCTCCCTTTCTAGCTCATGAAGTCAGCCTGGGCCCTTGGTTCACAGGCCCCTCTTCCATCTTCCAAGGGAACCACAGCTGGTGTGATCCTGTTATGGAGAAGTGTTCCGTTTCCTCTGCTCCCCACCCCAACAGCAGTCTTGCATCCAGTGCTCTGGACAGAGAAGAATTCAGAAGTGCCAGGGAGCCAAGCAGCAGGAGCCTGCATCCTAGCTTCTCTGCTGTCCCCTCCCTGGGAGCTTCTCTGCTGTGCCCTCCCTGGGCCGCTTCCCCTAGGGCAGTCTCTTCTAGGAAAGAGGCACTTTCCTCAGAAAGCCACTTTAACCACAATGCATTCTTAGATGTGTGAATGCAAGAATATGTTTGGGGCGTATATCCCCTACAGTTGTCAGGTCCGTTGGAAAGAACAGCACTCTGTGCATGCTCCCTTGGAACGGGAGTCTTGAAGTTGCTTTCATCTGACCTAGTGAGCATGGCCCACCATGTCACTTCGCCCTTAGATCCGTTTTGGTGCCCTACACTAGTGCATCTGGAATTGACCGTCCCAGCATCCTTCGCAGCCTGTTTTAGGGCCTTGAGCTGTCCTGCCCACTGTTCTTTATGCCCTATCTTTTTTTTAAATGTGTCTTTTTTAAAAAAGATTTATTTATTTATTATGTATACAGTGTTCTGTTTGTGTGTCTGCACACCAGAAGAGGGCGCCAGATCTCATTACAGATGGTTGTGAGCCACCATATCGTTGCTGGGAATTGAACTCGGGAACTCTGGAAGAGCAGTCAGTGCTCTTAACCTGTGAGCCATCTGCCTCAGCCCTTATGCCCTATCTTTGATGCCTGTTGGTCAGTCCCCCCTGGAGCAAGCCTGGCATCTGACTCTGACCCTTCCTTCTGTTATCACATCTCTCTTCAGTCACTTATGGTGACATTAGGCCCACTACAGAGAACCTATCACAATTTGCTCATTTTAAAGTCAGAAGAAAGCTGCCTGTAGTTCCAACACTCAGGAGGTGGAGGCAAAAAGATCCTGAGTTTGAGGTCAGCCCGAAATCCTATGTCAATAAAATAAAATAAAAGCCAGATGATAGCAAACTTAGTTTCAACAGAGAGACATTAATTCCCTTTTTTAAAAAAACTTTTTTTAGATTTATTTTATTTTGTGTATATGAGTATTTCGCCCCTATGTATATCTAGGTATCACAATGTTATAAATGGTTCTGAGCCACCATGTATGTGCTGGGAATTGAACCTGGGTCCTCTGCAGGAACAGTGAATGCTCTTAACCACTGAGCCATTTCTTCAGCACCATTAATTTACTTTTTCAAAACTTTCCCTGACAAGATATGGGCATCTTTGTGGGAACATGCTTCTGCCTATCAACCCTGACCAGAGGTAGAAAGTCTGCCTTTACTAGCATTCCTCTAAATTTTTTCTTTATTTTTATTTTATATGTATGGGTATTTTGCCTGCACGTATGTCTGTGTACATGCCTAGTGCCTGAAGAAACCAGAAGCAAGCTTTGGATCCTTTGAAAGTAGAGCTACAGACTCGTGAGCTGCCCTGTGTGTGCTAGGAACTGAACTTGGGTCCTAGCAGCTGGTTCTTTTAACTCCTGAGTCATCTCTCCAACCGGAACTAGTGTTACTTTTTTTTTTTTTTGCTTATTTTCCTTCTCTGTACTAGAGGTTGAACCCAGGGCATTGCACAGGCTTTTCATTGGTTGTTTTGTTTAAAGTATGTATTATTTGAGGGTGCCAGAGAAGGGGCTTAGTGGATAAAAGGTTCCCAGCACCCACTTGGTGGCTCACAATCATTTGTAATTCCAGTTCCCAGGGTTCTGATGCCCTCTTCTGGCCTCCACTGACACTGCATGCACATGGTACACTTAGAAACGCGGAGGCAATGAACTCATACACATAACACACACACACACACACACACACACACACACACACACTTTAATAAGAGTATTTTGTGCTCTTGTAGAAGACCTGAGTTCAGTTCTGAGTACACACACAGAGGTCCACAGTGTAACTCCAGTTCCAGGGAATCCAATCCTTTTATCCAGCCTCAGCAGGCACTATGTGCATATGATATATATATATTTCCCCTTTGGAGCTGAGGATCGAACCCAGGGCCTTGTGCTTGCTAGGCAAGCGCTCTACCACTGAGCTAAATCCCCAACCCCCATATATATATTTTAATAATTCTAGGATTGCACACAGAGCTTTGTGCATATTAGGCAAGTTCGCTCTAACACTGAACTGTAACCCCTGGCCCACCTCTGCTTGTTTTGTAAATTGAAAAAGAACGAAGTCTTTTTTTTTTTTTTTTTTTTTTCCCGAGACAGGGTTTCTCTGTGTAGTTTTGGTGCCTGTCCTGGATCTCACTCTATAGACCAGGCTGGCCTTGAACTCACAGAGATCCACCTTGCTCTGCCTCCCAAGTGCTGGGATTAAAGGCCTGAGCCACCACCGCCCTGCGCAAAGTCTTTTTGAAGCATTTGTCTCTAGATCCTGCATCAAACACCGAGGCCCAAGAAACTTTTGAAATCTGTGGTGTCCAAGTTGTCAGCGTCCTTAGAAGTCACCTTACCTAACTTTTCTTCTGATGGTAAATCTCATCAGTCTTTTGGTTTCTCTGTAGGAACAGGTGACTGTGAGTACTTTTTTTTTTTTTTTTTTGAGACAGGGTTTTTCTGTGTAACAGCCCTGGTTGTCCTGGAACTCACTGTGTAGACCAGGCTAGTCTTGAACTCAGAGATCTGCCTGCCTCTGCCTCCTGAGTGCTGGGATTAAGGACATGTGCCGCCATGCACTACTTTTCAAGGTCTCTTTCGACTATTATTTCTACTCTCCTGTCTGGAACTGCATGAAATAACTTTTTTTTCCTCACTTCTAGCCTCTGTAGCTATTTATGCACTACTTAAAAAGAGATGTATTTTATTTGTAATTACATGTATAAGCAAATACGGGTGCCAGGAGAGGCCAGTGGTGCTGGATCTCTGAAGTGAAAGTTAGAGGCTCTTGTGAGATGCCTGATGTGGGTGCTGGGAACTGAACCCAGGTCCTATGCAAGAGTACTAACCCTGTCATCACTGAGCCACCTCTCAAACCCATCTGTAGGTATTTGGAGATGGCTATCGTATGGAGATGTCCATTCTCCAGCCCGAAGCTGGCCCTATGGGAAGATTTCCCAGCCCTCTCGTTCTGGTTTCCTTTCCCAAGGCTCTTTGGCTTTGTCGAGGTCCTTGTGCAACCATGGAACCCACAACGAAGCACACAGCTCTGTCAGAGTCCAGTGGGACATCGCCTTCCTTCACTTGAACTTTCTATCTAAGCAGCCTTGGCTTGTACTTTGCACTTTTAAAAAGAGACAGTGTTGACTCTCAGTATGTCAATAATAAAATTCTGTAGACCTATTACATGATTTTTTTATTGGGGGGAGGATTTGTTTTGTTTTTAAATAATTATCGTTCTTTTCTACTTTGTATTTGTAAGATAGATTTAAAAATATTTGTTTTGTTTTGTTTTATGTATGTGTACATATACCACAAACACTCAGCTACCTGTGTTGGTTAGGAGAAACATAGGATCCCCTAGAACTGGGGTTACAGGTGATTGTTAGCTGTCATGTGGGTACTGGAAACTGGACCTCAGTCTTCTGCAAGAACAAGTGTTTTTAACCACTGAGCTCTCTCTGGCCCCTATAATAATGATGTTCTTTTTTGAGACAGGGTCTCACTTTGTAGCCCAGGCTGGCTTGGAACTCATTATGTAGATGAGGCTGGCCTCAAACTTGTAAGAGAGATCTGTCTGCTCCTGCCTACTGAGTACTGGAGCTAAAGGTGTGCACCACCACTCCCATTCTTAAGAGATTTTTTAAAAAAATCAACCTAAAACCAAACTTCACCACTGAGCACAGTGGCACACACCTTTAATCCTAGCACTTAGTGGGCAGAAACAGGAAGATGTCTAAGAGTTCCAAGGCAAAAACAAAACAAGCCAGGCATGGTGGCATACACCTTTAATCCCAGCACTCAGGAGGCAGAAGCAGGTGGATCGCTATGTATTTGAAGCTAGCCTGGTCTACATAGTGAGTTCCAGGCCAGCCATGGCTACATTATGAGACTCTGTCTCAAAGAGCAAAAACAAAAATAGCAATAGCAAAATCAAAGTGATAACCAAGCTCCCCACCGAACTTCATATTCAGTTATATTCAGTGTAATGTCACTGGCGTGAATCCACTATTCAAGTTGGTTAATACTAAGTTTTGAAGCATTTGAATTTGAACGGTCACATTAGCTTGCTTTCTTAAATTTGGATCACTTACAGTTTATGACGACTCAGAAAAATGTTCCTGCCATTGATGTTAGTTCCTAGTCAAGCATGGTGGCAGGCACACACCTGAAACCTTAGCACTAGGGAGGCGGAAGCAAAGGATTGTCAGTTTGAAGGCATCTGTAGTACATGGTAAGTTAGAAGCTAGCCTTACAGTATCTCAAAAAGGGGAGAAAGAGAGGGAGAGGAAAGGAGAGAGAAAAACAGAGAGAGAGAGAGAGAGAGAGAGAGACAGACAGACAGACAGACAAACAGAAGGGAGGTAATAACTATATAAAAATAGACTGTCCTGCTTTTTTTTTTTTTTTTTTTTTTTTTTGCTAAGGAGAGCAAATGGCTCTTAGATATGAGCATCTTGCATCTTTTTTCTTTTTCTTTTCTTTTTTTTTTTGAGACAGGGTTTCTCTGTGTAGTTTTGGTGCCTGTCCTGGATCTCACTCTATAGACCAGGCTGGCCTTGAACTCACAGAGGTCCACCTGCCTCTGCCTCTGCCTCCCAAGTGGGACTAGAGGCATACACCACTACCACCACCACCCAGCTGTGTGTGTGTGTGTGTGTGTGTGTGTGTGTGTGTGTGTGTGTGTGTGATATTTTTTATTAGCACATTAGTATGTAATACTATGCTTAAGAACTAGTAGAATTCCATTGGTGATATATGTGAATGATATTTCGAGATACTTAAGGTAGATCTGTTACATGAAAATACCTGCAATGTCTATCGATAGCAAATCACAGGTACTGAAAATATTGTTTTGGTCTGCTGTCTTCCATGGGCAATAGTAATAATACTAGTAATACTGCTACAACACTAATATTATAAGAATACATATTGATAACACTACTACCAGGAGTAGTTGTATTTATCAGTTATTAAATACATACTGGACACATTTAAGTGCACATCATAATATTTTGGTGGCTTCTTTTTTACTAATTTTGATTACATTAACAGTGAAGAGGTTGGTTGGAAGGACTGTCTTTTCTAAAGCCTATTGCAAGTCAACAAATATTTCCATGAGCATGCGCCAGGAAAACAAAACAATATCCGAAGACTGAAGTTGCTAGGAAACTTCTGCATTTCAATTGGTGAGAGTGCTAAGGTCACCATCTAATAAATTCTCTAGCAGAAGTGCACAGGGCTTTCAGTGTTTCCTGTGCCTTTCTCGTTCACATAAAACTTTAATGAAGGGAGCCTTTTAGAGCACAGAGCTAGAGCCAAATGGGAACAGAACAGCAGGCAAGAAATTCAGAGGTAAGAGTTCCGTTCTCAGCTCCCACTGCCAACTTGAGTAAGTAACTTGACCTTGGTGAACAAAATGGCAGGGTTGACACAGATAAGGGCCCTTTCTGATTTCAAAATACCTGCTATTCCATATCAAGAAATCCGCAGCATGTGGCTGCCATCTTTTTTTTTTTTTTTTTTTTTTGGTTTTTCAAGACAGGGTTTCTCTGTGTAGCTTTGCGCCTTTCCTGGAACTCACTTGGTAGCCCAGGCTGGCCTCGAACTCACAGAGATCCACCCGGCTCTGCCTCCCGAGTGCTGGGATTAAAGGCGTGCGCCACCACCGCCCGGCGTGGCTGTCATCTTATGCCAAAGAGCTTGTTACAGCCATTTCAGTTCCACTCTTTGATGAGGTGGTGGCTATCATCAATAGTGTTATACAGGGGGAGGTAAGACTTCCTGAATCTGATTTTCTCCTCTAAACTGCCACTACAAAGGAAGAGAGCAACATGACATTATTTCCCACGGTGTGTCATTTCAAACTTTGGTAGATTATAATGTCTTAGCATCTATCTCTTCCATAGTCTATTGAGTAGAAAGACAAATATTAACGCCAGGCATGGTAGCTTTTACCTGTAATTCCAGCACTTGGGAGGCTGAGGCAGGAGGATCACTTCAAGTTCAAATCTATCCTGGGCTATAAAGTAAGACAAAAACTATGAAAATCACAAAGAAAAGCATGGTAGTACATGCTTGTAATCCTAATACTGGGAAGGAGTGTTCAAGACCAGCCTAGGCAGCATGAGACACTAACTCAAAGGAAAAGAAAAAAATTAGAGGCTGGAGCTAAGGCTCAGTGCTTATGAATGCTTATTGCAGCTGGGTGGTGGTGGCTCACGCCTTTAATCCCAGCACTCAGGAGGCAGAGGCAGGCAGATCTCTGTGAGTTCGAGGCCAGCCTGGTCTACAGAGTGAGATTCATGAAAGGCTCCAAAGCTACACAGAGAAACCCTGTCTCAAAAAAAAAAAAAAAAAAAAGAATGCTTATTGGTTTTCCAGAAGACCTAAGTTCGGTTCCCAGAACCTAGGTCAGGCAGCTTACAACCACCTGTAACTCCAGTTCCAGGACATCTCCATACATGCTTACATGTTCGAGAGCACACATCTTTCAAAAAAGAAAAAAACGAAAATCACAGAGAGGAGAGATAACAAAGGCTATCTGCAAGTGTGTGTGTGTGTGTGTGTGTGTGTGTGTGTAGAGGGAAAGACATAGAAATAGACAGAGAAACAAAGATTCAGAAAGGCAAAAACAGTATGATAAAGTTATATGTATGTTGGACATGGTGCTGCATTCTTTTAGCCTAAGCACTCAAGAGGCTGAGGTAGCTAATAAACTCAAGGCCAGCAGGGTGTAGTGTCCCCTGCCTTTAATCTCAGCACTCAGAAGGCTGAGACAGGTGGACCTCTATGAATTTGAGGCCAGCCTAGTCTGTATAGCAAAGTTGCAGGCCAGCCAAGACTACGCAGTGAAACTCCATCTCAAAACAAAAGAAAACCAAAACACAGCACAATAAAAAAGTCCAAGGCCAACCTAGGCTACATACCAAGACCCTAACAAGTACATATACATACCCTAACATATAAATACCATGACCCTAACATATAACGCATATACATACCCTAACATATACATACCAAGACCCTAACATATAACGCATATACAAGGAGAAAGTGGTCAAAGTAGGAATCAGAAGTTTGGTAGTTACAGCTGGTTAGTCAATTGGGAAAACAAACCAAATCCTGCCACTTTCCCTGATATGACTCAGAGAGACAAAAACAGGAAGTAGGCTGAGATAATTCCTCTAGCTCAGTGCTGACGTTATATGCTCTCTAATATTCCTAGATCCTCTGTTTACTTATTAATTCAAGAAACATTTACTGAACACCGATTATGAGAACAGCTTGTTGAAAGATACGGCCACATTCTTTGCCCTGGAGAAGCTTCAGACTGCTAGAGCGTCAGGGCCAGTGAAGACACAAGTGTTGGAGGGAAGTCCAGGGTGCCAGGGGAACACAGGCTCAATCTCTTTGTTCCTTCGCTGGCTTAGGAGGTCACCTGAAGGAGAAATCGTCCTGATGAGGCAGAGGTGTAAGAAAGAACACGCTGAGCAGAAGCTGTGGACTATAGGTTATTTCAATTTTTGTTTCTGTGTTCAGCAGTGGTTTTATAATGTTCTCCATTTAACTCATACACAATTTGTGCAGACTAATTATAAAATATGCACATCAACTTGGACGCAATAAATTTATATGTGAAGAGGATGAGATGTCCAAAGGGGGAAAGCGACGTTCTCGATGCTGCATGATAATTACAAAAGTCATCTTTCCAAATTTAAGTAACTTATAATTTTCTCTTTTTAATAGCTGTTCTTTGTTTTTTGAGGCAAGTCTCACTGTGTAACCCTGGTTGGCTTGGAACTAGCACATAGACCAGGATGACCTGGAATTAACAGAGATCCACCTGCCTCTGTCTTCAAAGAGCTGGGGTTAAAGGTGTGTGTCAGCACTTCCCGGCTCTTTCATTTCCTTTGTAGTGCTACTTTGAACACTTCAGCACTACAGTGGGTCTCAATACCCTTGGTAAACCTCCATCTCCAAAAATATTTACAGTACAATTCATAACAGTAGCAAAATTACAGTTATGAAGTAGCAGCAAAAATAATTTTATAGTTGGTGGATACCACAACATGAGGAACTGCATTAAAGGGTTGCAGCATCAGAAAGGTTGAGAGCTACTGATAAACTACATTGCAGCCATGGCCTGGTGGTACAAGCATAAAATTCCAGTCACTTGAGATGCCGTGGCAGAAATTCTAAATTTCGGGCCTGCCAGAGCTACAGAGGGAATTCAAGTACAACCTGAGAAACCTAGTAAGACTCAGTTTCAAAGTGAAAATACAAAAGGGGTTGGGGTATTGCACAGTAATAAGGTGCTTGCCCAGCATGCACAGTACCCCACGCCCAACCCCATCACACAATAAATGGTCCCATATATACACACACACAAGTGTATCCTGAAACTGTCCATTCTGTTCCATGGAACTGTCTTTGGAACACTGCTGTTCTGACGATATTTTTAAATGAAAGAAGATACTCCCTTTTGATGATCTTTTGATGTGTCAGTAAGGCTAATTAATCAGCCTAAACCTAGCCTAGGTGTTACTGGGATGGCGCTGTTCAAATGCTATTACAGCCCGTTAATCTGTTGGCTGTAAGGAATGGGAGGAGTAAACTGTGCTCACAGTGCAGCTAATTCAAAGGGATTCAGAGCAGAACTGCAGCTCCCTGAAGAAGAAGAAGAAAGGCAGTGGGTGGGCCCGATCCAATTCATTGAAGGTTTTGAGAACAGAAGCTTATGTGTGTGAAGTCTAGTTTAGCATTGCAACAGCCAGAACCTGCCTTGATCCCATCTTATCAACAGTACTTACCTTTTGACACATTTCCAAATGTCCGAAACAGTAAACCAAATCTAAGCTGTTGATTAAAATTCTCTGTGAGATAAAATGGTGATAGATCTGTAAAATAAAATGGTGATAAGGCAGATATGATGGTATGTTCTTGCAGTACCAGCTAGTCAGGGCTCTCAGGTAGGAAGATTGCTTGAACCTACCTAATTTTGCAAAATCAGTCTGGATAATGCAGTCAGACCAGGCCTCAAATTAATAAAAAGTAAAATAAAACTGTGGTGGTGTGTGATACGATTTTTTGGGAGTGTTTTTGAGACAGGGTTTCTCTGTGTAGCCCAGGCTGTCCTGGAATTTGTTCTGTAGACCAGGCTGCCCTCAACTCACAGAGATCTGCCTCCCAAGTGGGCCCCCTGAGTGCTGAGATTAAAGGTGTGTGCCACTACTGCCCAGCTGTGATACAATTTGAAAAGCAAAACAAAATTATTTATTAAGCTTCTTTCCTTATGCAGGGTCTTGCTGTGTAGCCCAGGCTGGCCTTGAATTTCTGATCTTCCTGCTTTGGACTCTTTCATGCTGGGATTACAAGCAAGTGCCACCATGCCTGGCAAAAACGTTTATTTGTTTATTTTTTATTTTGTTTTGTTTTTTCGAGACAGGGTTTCGGTGTAGCTTTGGAGCCTGTCCTGGAACTTGCTTTGTAGACCAGGCTGGTTATTTATTTATTTTTAAATAAACTACTGTAAAGCCATGCAAATAATGTTTCCAGAGCCATTTATAAACGGGGGTCTTTGGAGGTAGAGGCAGGAAGAATAGCAGCTCAAGGTCATCCTTAAAAGAAAAGAATGAGGGGTTGGGGATTTAGCTCAGTGGTAGAGCGCTTGCCTAGCAAGCACAAGGCCCTGGGTTCGATCCTCAGCTCAAAAAAAAAAAAAAAAAAGGTAAAACTATGTGACTGTTTGTTTGTGAGACAGGGCTGTCATGGAACTTGCTCTGTAGACCAGGCTGGACTCAAATTCAGAGATCTGTGGGTGGTGGTGGTGGTGGTGGTGGTGGTGGTGGTGGTGGTGGTGGTGGTGCACGCCTTTAATCCCAGCACTGGGGAGGCGGAGGCAGGCGGATATTTGTGAGTTCAAGGCCAGCCTGGTCTACAGAGCGAGATCCAGGAAAGGCGCAAAGCTACACAGAGAAACCCTGTCTCGAAAAACCAAAAAAAAAAAAAAAAAAAATTCAGAGATCTGCCTGCCTCTGCCTCACAAGTACTAAGACTAAAGGCCTGCACTAGCACTACCCCAAAACTTTTTTACAAAACTGGACATGGTGGTGTACGTACGCCTTTAATACCAGCACTCAGGAGGCAGAGGCACGTAGTTCAAGGTCAGTCTGGTCTACATAGTGAGAGTTCCATGCTGGCCAGGGCTACACAGAGATATCCTGCCTCAAAAACAAACAAACAAACAACAAAAAAACCAAGAGAAATGACAAATTGGTAGGTGTGGTGGCACATACTTTAATCCTAGCAGAGGCAGGTGGACTTCTGGGTGTTGGGGAGGGCTACCTGATCTGCAAAAATTCACCACTACAAACAACAAAAAGAAAAGCCAAAGAAAGGAAGGAAAAAAGGAAGGAAGGACGGACAAATTATTTAATGCCTAATATCAAGGAAATGATTTTTAATTATCATGTAGTGTCAGGAAAGTCCCTTTCCCCCTTTGTTTATCTTATCATCCTCTCCACATATAAATTATGTCACCCAAACTGACTTTCATAGTTTATAAATAAGCTTCTAGATCAGTAGATTTCCATAGGGTGAGTTTTGTTTCCCTACCCACCCCCTCTGTGCTCAGTACCCCCTCTCCTTGACCATCTTCTCTTTCTGTACTAGGCTTTTTCTTTTTGTCCACCAACCAGCTCCAAAATTATGCTTGGCCTACTTTCGGCTCATTTCTGGCCAGCTCTTCTAATTTAACCTGTTTCTCCTTATCTACCTTTTGCCTCAGGGTTTATTACCTTTTTATTTCTGTTTATCTTACTTTTATTGCTTCTTGATGTCCGGCTGGCTAGCCGATGCCTGGCTTCTTGCCCCAGGCATGTCCCTCTGTCTCTCCTTTCCCTCTCTCTTGTTCTTCTTCCTTCTCTCAAGCCCAGATTTCCCCTCCTATTTATTCTCTCTGCCTGCCAGGCCCGCCTATCCTTTCTCCTGCCCGGCAATTGTCTGTTCAGCTCTTTATTAGACCTATCAGGTGCCTTAGGCAGGCAAGGCGAAACAAATGCAACACATCTTTGCACAATTAAACAAATGCAGCACAAACAAATGTACCACATCTTTTCCTGGTTAAACAAACATTCCACAACAATTTTCCATGTGTTCTAATGACCCATCTCCCTCTCTCTAATGGCCTCTTTCTATCTTTTTCTTTTGGAGTATACCAACTCTCAGTGTTAAGCACTGCATATAGGGAAGAACATGTGGTGTTTAGCTTTTTGGGCCCGGATTACCTCACTCAGTATAGTGTTTTCTGGGCCTGGATTACCTCATTCAGTGTAGTGTTTTCTGGGCCTGGATTATCTCACTCAATATAGTGTTTTCTGGGCCTGGATTACCTCACTCAGTATAGTGTTTTCTGGGCCTGGATTACCTCACTCAGTATAGTGTTTTCTGGGCCTGGATTACTTCACTTAGTACAATGTTTTCTAGAGCCATTCATTTTTCTGTAAATTTCACATTTTCATTCTTTACCACTAAATTATATATACATGTATGTATATGCACTGTACATACATCACATATATTTACATGACACACACATACACACAAATATTTCCATTATCTATTCATTCATTGATGGACATCTGGGCTGGTTCTATTTCTCTGATACTGTGAATAGAGTTACAGCGACTGTGGAAATGTAGGCATTTCTGTTGTAGGGTGTGGGGTCCAGATGGGGTATAGCTGGGCCATATATCAGTTCTGTTTTGAGCTTTTTGAGGACCTTCAATTGGAGTTACAAGTGGTTATGAGCTGCCTTTTGTGTGTGCTGGGAATTGAAGTGGGGTCTTCCGCAAGAGCAGTGTAATCTCTTATCTCCTGGGCCATCTTTCCAGACCAGTTCAATGTTGTGTTTTTAAATATTTATTTATTTACTATTAAATTTGGTGTTGGGGATGGAGTCCAGGGCTTCACACATGCAAGGCAAGAGTTCTACCCAAGAGCTGTACTCCAAGCCCAAGGATCTTAAATTATTTTCATTAATTGATTTAAAAACATTATTATAAAGCAACCAATTTTTTTCTACAAATTTGTTGAAGTTAATAGAAGTCTTTTCTCTCCTAGTACTTTTTTTTTGTTCCTTTCAAGACAGTGTTTCTCTATGTAGCCCTTGCTGTCCTGGAATTCACTGTGTAGACTAGGCTGGCCTCGAACTCACAGAGATCTACCTGCTTCTGCCTCCCGAATGCTGGGATTAAAGGCGTGAGATACCACTACCTGGTCTCTCCTATTTCTTTCTTTTTTTTTTTTTTTTTTTTTTTTTTTCGAGACAGGGTTTCTCTGTGTAGCTTTGCTCCTTTCCTGGGACTCACTTGGCAGCCCAGGCTGGCCTTGAACTCACAGAGATTCGTCTGGCTCTGCCTCCCGAGTGCTGGGATTAAAGGCGTGCGCCACCACCGCTCGGCCTCTCCTACTTCTTAATTCCTTTCCACAGAGGAAGGAGAAAAACTGCTGGTATTCTCTCGTATGCATAACCTAGATTGTACACACACACACACACACACACACACACACACTATATATATATATATATATATATATATATATATATATCATAAGGTATGGATGTAGAAAGGACTATTTAGGAAAAGGAAGAGGATAGGTGGGAGACAGGAAGAGAGACAGGAGAGGGCGACGAGAAGTGAGTACAGATAAAATTTATAATATACTTCGGAGAAAATTTCATAATGAAACTCATCACTTTGTAAAATGAGCATACACTAATAAAAATAAACAAGGTTCGTGCAGTGGTGCACAGTTTTAACCCCAGCACTGAGGCAGAGGCCGGCAGATTGCTGTGAGTTCAAGGCCAGCCTGAGCTACATAGGGAGCTTTAGGCCAACGAAAGCTAGCTACATAGTGAGACACTGGGTCAAAAAAAAAAAAGTTTGTATGTCCGGCTGGAGAGATTGCTCAGTGTTTAAGAGCATTTACTGCTATTCCAGAGGACCTAAGTACAGTTTTTAGCACCCACACATTAGCTATCTTCCAGCACCTGCATAACTGCCTGTAACTCCAGCTCTGGGGAATCCAGTGCCCTTTTATGACTTCTTTGGGCACCTGGACACACGTGGCATACATACATTTACATGTATAAATAAACAAACAAACAAACAAATAAATAAATAAATGTATAAATAAAGATGCTTGCCCCAAAGAGTTTGAGATATCATTACTCAGAGTGTGGTCTCCAGTATGGCACCATCAGGACAACTAGAGAAGTTGCTAGAAAGGCAGATTTTCTCTCACTCTACCTCAGACCTGTGCAAAGTCCAGTGGGGTCCAGTAGTTTGTGTTGTGATAAGCCCTTTAGGTGATTTTAATGTACAGGTGGCCTGAGAACCATTGTAGTTTAGCAGATTGAGTCAGATCCTTTTGCAAGGGGACCTGAGGAAAATACTGCAGGGGAAAACTTATAACTCAAAATGGCACATCTCCACTTATACCGAGGACTCCAGCTCAAGGGTTGGCAGCTGTCTGAGCCCACAGTGACTTCTGTATGGGTTTCAGTGATGGCCATTTTGCCACGGATTGGAGGCATTATCCAGAAGAGACCCAAATTCGAGGAGTGTATGAAAATGAAAATTAGTTTTGAGGAAATGGTTAGGTGGGGAGAGTGCATATCATGTAAGCATGGGGACCTGAATTAGGATTCCAGCAACCCATGTAAAAGCCAGGCATAGTGCATCTGTAACCTCAAAACTGGGGTAGATTTCAGGGGCCCACTGGCTGGCCAGTCCAGCCAAAATAACAAGCTCCAGGTTGAATGGAAGCCTCTGTCTTAAAAATAAGGTAGAAGAGCAATAGAGCAAAACACTCAAAATCTACCTCTGGCTTCCTCAATACATGTAACATGTGAAATATGCACACACGTACACACAAAAGCATACATTACACAGGAACCAAAAAAGCCACGAAAATGTAAACACAAAATAGAGAAGTGATCATAAAGAAAAGTGGGGGGTTCTATTTTCAGGAAAACAGATAAAACTGGAGATCATTATGTTAAGTGAAACAAGCCAGACTCAAAAAACCAAATACCATATGAAGACTCAATATATAAAAAGAAGATAAATGAAAATAGGGGGGACTGTCTGGGAAGATGAGGGGACCAGCAGGAGGAGGTGGTATCACTGTTGTGATAGAGAGGGTGCGTATGAGCAAAGCACTGCATGTATGTACAGGTATGAAAATTTCATAACAAAACCCATTATTTTGAACAATTAATACATGGTTATAAAAAAGATCACATGGTAACAAGTAGATGATACTAATAGCTCAGGGGTACTTGTTGATTTAAAGGTTTTTTTAAATTCTTTTTATATGTAATTTATTTTATAGACATTGGTGTTTTGCCTGCATGTATGTCTGTATGAAAGTGTCAGATCTCTGAAACTGGAGTTACAGACAATCGTGAGCTGCCATATGGGTGCTGGGAATTGAACCCGGGTCCTCTGGAAGAGCAGCCAGTTCTCTTAACCACTGAGCCAGCTCTCCAGGCCCTGTTTTTAAATTCTTAATCTTTGTATCCATGAGTTCAGTTCTTTCCTCTAATCCCTGTATTTTGTCCTTTACCAAATCTAGGAGGGTTTCTTTCTTTTTTTAGACAAAGTGTTATTGTATCACCCTGGCTGCTCTAGAACTCACTGCATAGCCCAGGCTGACCTCAAACTCATAGAGATCCTCCTGCCTCTGCCTCCCGAGTGCTTTTAAAGTTGTTCACTACCACACCTGGCCATTATATCTTTTTTAAATTATAAATAACATTTGTGACTTGTATACACTAATGGGTTTTACATTTTCATATGTGCATATGACAAACTTTGATCATATTCACAGGGTCCTTATTACATCATTCATTGTCCTGATACTGGGGAAAGGGCTTATCAGTGATCTTGCAGCCAGGCCGGTTGTGCACGCCTTTAATTCCAGCATTGGAGGCAGAGTCAGGAGGATCTCTGTGAGTTCTAGGACAGCCTGGTCTATACAAGTTCCAGCCCAGCCAGGGCCACATAGCGATATCCTGTCTCAAAAAACGAAACAACAACCAGAAAGGGAGTTGAGGAAATGAGCAGAGTCCATAAATAAGGATTGGTGGGGCAAATTCTGAGGGCTTGATTCAGTAATGTGTTCTCTGCAGACCCAGGACGCAGCCAACTCTTATGAGAGGGAGAAGGGTCGAATGACATTTTGCTAAAGGTAATGACTAATGCTGTAATATATATTAGTCCCATGTTCAGCAAGTCACTTGCTCGTGACTTAGTTTCTCCCATGATGGAGAACATTCATCAGCAAGTGTTCTTACTTTCAGGGATTAACCACATTAAAGGAAATGATAGTGATGCAGATCTGTGGCTATTAATATTTGTTTTGGAGTTGGCGGGGGCTAAGGTGGGTAGGCCCCAGTCCCATTAGAGAATTAACTAAATGTATAAAGTTCTACAGAAAAATCCTCATCAGTGTCTCATGTAATTTCTGGGAATTCACTTAGCTGCCCCCCCAACTTTTGCTCAAGCTTACTTAGAGACAGAACCCTCAGATTTAAGATCTCCTGGACCACATGATTTTGAAGCTATATTTCAGTCCACAGCATCAGAATTGCTCCAGGTGTTTGTTTAAGTAAGTAATAAGACAGGACTGGAGGTGAAAGCCTGAAATCCCAGCTGCTTGGCATGCTGAGGCAGGGGAATCATATGTTCAAGTTTTGCCTGAGCTACAGCTATCCTGTGAGTTTAAGGTTGAAGTAGGCAACTTAGTGATCCTGTCTCAAAAAAATTTTCAAAAAGGTCCCAGTGCTTACTGAGCATGTGTAGGAGGCCCTGGGTTCAACCTCCAGTACCGTCAAAAGGAAAACAAACAAAAAACCAAGTAAGTTTGTAGGACAGACACAGGCCATTTCAGAATCTCTGAGGCATCATGATAAACAACAACAACAACAACAACAACAAAACAAAACAACCTTCCAAACCACCCAGACAAGTGTGTGTGTGTGTGTGTGTGTGTGTGTGTGTGTGTGTGTGTAGTGTAGTGTATTTTGGAAGCTAAATATTTGAGGGTCAATGTTTTATTCCAACTCTAGAGTTTTATGTTCGAATGTTTTCTTATGTTGGTTTAAGTTGTGTCTGTTTACTGTTCACTTGGCAAGTGTACAGAATACTGTTTAGTATGCACTCATTAGACAACATTTGTTGTATATGCATAGAAAATATCGGGAAGTTTATGATTTTTGTAAACAGCGTCTCTGGGTAGTAATGACAATATTTTTTATTTTTATTTTATTCTTGTTTTATTTCTCTCACCTTTTTCTTACTCTATTTAAAAATACGCTTCCTCTTTCTGGCTTCAATTTCCCCATCTGGGAAAGAGAGTGTTGTAACTTTGTGAGCTTGAATAGCAGGGTCTCTGATCTGGTGGTCAGTGACTTCATAGTACCCCTTAGCTTCCCTGTCCACCAATAGGTAGCCTCTGTGCTTGGAGAATAATCGTGTTTTATTTTTGCATATATTTATCTTCAGATACCCAGCAACCGTTTTGATGCCAGAAAAATGACTCTGCTTGTTCTCAAGGTTCGGGAACAGAAATAACCCACTGTCTACAAACCTCAAAAGTTCCTCCTCTCCTGTTAGTCTTAAAAAATGCCCTCCGCGCGTTATCTCTTCCTAGTGTCATAATGGTTGTGAACCAAAAAGCCAGGGCGTGGCCACCCCGCCCTCCCGCCCGGATATCACCGCCCCTCGCACTGCTTGGGAGCGTGGTGATTGGCTGAAAGGAAGAAAGAGCCCCGCCCCCGGTCTTATGACTGGAGCAGAAGCGGCGACTCCAGGCTTTCGCGGTGCTGTGGTCGGTGGTCACCTGGGCTCTCGCTTTCCCAGGGTCTGCGAGGGTGTTCTCTGGCGTTGCCGGTCCGGTCGTCGCCTGCCCTGCGGGATCAGGATGCGCTTCCGCCTCACTCCGGTTTCGGGCGCGGGGCTCGTCCTGTTTTGTCTGCTCCTGGGTGAGTTGTCGGGCCCTCTCCCTCAGTGTCTTCAGCTGGGCCCGAGGGATGGGAGGGGGTGTTCAGAGGCCACAACCTGAAAGACTGGTCTTGGGGAGGCGTTGAGAGACTGAGCAGCTGACACTGGGCGGCGGCGGCGGCGGCCCCAGGCGTGGCGCGGGGCGGAAGGGGGGGGTGGGGTGGCTGGGGGGGGGGGGAGAACTTGAGCAGTGACCTAGAGAAGGCCTGGCTAAGGGATGGCGGGCTAGGAGGGCCCTTGAGAGTAGCAACCGGGCAAGGAAGGGGCTGTGGAGGACAGCACCCGCTTAGACAAGACAGGACTGAAGAGTTCGAGACACCTGGGGTAGAGGGAGCAACTTGGAAGAGTGTCGGGGGAGCAGGGGAGCAGACACTGGGAAGTCTTGGTTACTTGGGTCAGGGAAGAATTTTGAAGATGGTGGAAAAACTATATAGAGTGAGGAAGGAAATTTGGAACGGAAGACGCTGTACCCCTGTGAAATTATTGGGGGCCAGAGGACAGGGGTTAGATAGGACAGTAGGGCCTAAGGGGCAGAGACGGCGTTGGGGGCTTTGTAGGTGGAATTTGAGGCTAGGAGAAAAGGGGATGAGGAATGGTGCGGGGTTTGAGTAGTTCTTGGAGTTTCGAAAGCAAAAGGATCTAAGGTAACTGGACTAAGTTACTGGAAAGAAAATTTAGATCCAGCCTCTGGAGACTAAAGGGATGAGTGAGAACTTAGATGGGGGCCGAATATCTGACTTAGAGGGGTTCAGCATCTCATGTTTGTTTGTTTGCTTTTGTTGTTGTTTTTTGTTTCTTTTCCCTGTAACTTTTTGCTACTTCCTCCCAGCCAGCTTCCGACAGAAAAATCCCAACTAGATGCTAAAGTGAGGGAGCTTCCAAGATGGTATTTGTGTATCTGACTTTTGGAAACTACTTCCTTTTCTTCACAGTCTTTTGTTTGTTTTTTCTCCTTTCCCACCATAGTCGGCTTGTTCGTGATTTAAAAGTGGGAGGTAATAGCCTAAGGACTGCCTTGTGCCTAGGTGGAGTGAATGGGTTGAGGTTGGTTGGTTGTGATCCACCCCGATAGACTGAGAGTCCATAACAGCCTAAACTTGAACTTTGAACACAGTGAGTCCTGATGACCTGATTTAATCTGCTTGTTGTTACCTAGTGGCCCTTGCTGTTTGTACTTTAATAAAGGGATAGAAGGAAAAGACCCAGATTGGAATGGGGTGCAGATAGGTAGATTGGGGGATATTGAGAGGGCAAAGAATTGCATTTGTAATTCACAATTCAGTGGAGTAGAACAGTGTGTTCTCACCCAGTGGGCATTTGGTAATATCTTGTAGAGGCATTTAAAAAAATTTTCCATAATAGCTTTTGAGGGTTTTTTTTTTGACATTATATTGAGAGTACATTTTTCTCTTCCTTTACCCCCTCTGAATCCTCCCATATACCCCTCCCTGCTCGCCTTCATATTCATGACCTCTTTTTTCATCTATTGCTATTTCATGAATATAGTATTTGTATATACATCTATATCCTAGAGGCATTTTTGCTTGTCCCACTGGGTGGCTTCTAGTGAATAGAGGCCAGGGATCCTACTAATCTGCCTGCAAGAACAGGACAGCCACTCTCAATGAATTGTCTCCAGCCGGGCGGGGTGGCACAGGCCTTTAATCCCAGCACTTGGGAGATAGAGGCAGGCCGATCTCCGAGTTCGAGGCCAGCCTGGTCTACAGAGTGAATTCCAGGATCAGTAGGACTGTTACACAGAGAAAACTAAAAAAAAAAAAAAAGTTATCTCCTTCAACACATTAGCAGTGCCAGGTGTGAGGAGCCCAACTTCTGAGCATAGCGTTTGATGAGTTTATCCAGTAACTCTCAAGGACCTTGCTAGAGAGCCTGTGCATTCAAAACTTTCCCTAACAGTACTAAGATTGTTCTCCTTTTCACTCTCAGCCTTTTGCTTATATACAGTAGAATTTTCCAGAAGCTACATAATATGTGGTGATATCACCACCCTGATGACTCCAGTGTTCTTACTACTTATTTATTTCGTTTCTAATACAGAAGTGCCAGCAAATATAATTCACTTAAACAAACCAAAACTCTGTGAGGTCTTCTGTAGACATTCTGACTCTAAAACATTTGCAGGTCCTTGATCTGGTCTAGCTGACCACATTGTGTAAGCAACTCCTCCTATAACACTTCTGAAATTGGGCCATGAGGCTTGGCATGAACACTTAATTCTAACCCTTACCTGGGGAGCATTTGCTGAGGGCTGGCTGACCCCACGAGAGGCTTGTTTACAGTGGAAAACACCTTATCAGTGACAAGAACACATCTGACAGAGGCACCTATTAACCAGTAATTCCCTGCCAGTTGAATCTGCACAAACACAACGCTGTTATTGTTCAGAGAAACTGAGAAGAATAGTTGACCTACATGTTGGCTTTTGTGCCATTAATTTTTTTTTTGAAATCTTTTGTTTTGCGTTTACAAAAGCAGTGCTTACTAACTGTAGAAAGTAAACAGGCGAAACTTAATACATGGAAGAAATGCTCAAACCTAGTGAATCTGGAGTTACTAGATTCATCCTTTTGGATGGTTTTGAAAGCTGACTCCTTCCATTCACAAATTCAGAAAGGGATCTACAGGAGCAACATTTAACAATATGGGATTCAGGGTTAATTTTTTTTGTTTTATCTATTTTTATTTTATGTAATGTGTTTTGTCTGCCTGCATGTCTGTATATGACATGTGTACCTGGTGCCTGTGGTGATTTGAAGAGGGCAGCACT